>NW_027176595.1:0-292500 GCF_023349555.1 Cebidichthys violaceus
CAGTTTTATTGTGATTTGAACATATTTTGGTTTGTGGATATTTAACTTTTCTAATTATGTTTTGATCAACTTCACTTTAACAAATGAGAGAACTCCATTCTTTCTATAACTGAGTGCTGTAACGTCATGAGGAGAATAAATATGTATTTATGAGTTTATAGTAAAATATATATATAGAGCTCTAATGTGAATATATATCAAAGTACTTTTGCAGGTGGCGAGAAAATAAAACTAAAGTCATTGAGTTCACTTTGCTGTTTGTTGTCAGAGGATGTTTTTGTGCAGCTGCTCCACTGTCTTCAGTCACTGTGTCTTCTCGAGCACAGAAGTAAACAGCAGAATCTTCTGCTCTCAGGCTCGTGACCTCGAGGTACTGAGTGCTGCTGGGCTCATCTTCAGTCATGATGAAACGGCTTTGAAAGGAGCTGCCATAGATAGCAGCGTTGCTGCCTGTGTCCATCCTCCCAATCCACTCCAGAGCATTCCCTGGCCTCTGTCGTATCCAGTGAATATCGTTGCTTGTCATTCTATAACCAGATATGATACATGACATCTTCACTGTCTCTCCAGGTCTTTTCACCTCAGAGGGAGACTGGTCCAGTTTGATCTCACTCCAAACTCCTGTAAGTAAAGACATTGTGATCCTCACACTTAAATATCACAGGTTAGATAACTATAAATGAGTGTCTTCAGTATGTTAAAGCAGAAGTTGTTCTTACCATGAATAGTAACTATGAAGAATAAACTCCAGGAAATCATGTTTTCCATTATGTTCTAAACACTGTAATCCAGTGCTTTCTGATCTGAATGTTTTTAAGATGTATCAAGTGTCCCGGTTGCTCTGTCATAAATGATATGAGAGCTGTATATGGTGTTATTTTAAGGAAGGAAGAGTTTGCATGGACCTCCCTCGTCAGGCTTCAAAAGAGAACATGGAAAGCAGATGTACTTAAACAAGTACACAAGTACACAAGTACACAAGAGCAAGAGCAAGGGACAGACAATATATACTTTTTCTGACAGTATATTGAACTGAGAATCATTATTAATATACGGTTGTTTGAGTAGAAATCAATATTTTTATTTTCTTGGACTCTAGTTTTGAAATCTTGAAAAAGCAAGTTTATTTTCAAATATAGTATTTTCTCACTATAACTACATACTTTTCAATAGATCCATATTTTTTATATCATAATATTTTTGTTTCGGCAATTATTATTACCGTTATCTTTGCATGAAACAGTAAATACTTGTTTATTGTCTTCTCCATGCATCTAAATGCAACTACACGGATACAAAACCTCATAATCTTCTAGTGAGGACAAATCTACCGACCAGCCACGACAGAAACACTGGTATTGTCTTCACCTGGTGAGTCTGTGTGTGTCATCATGGCAAGATGTGGTCCTGGAGACACCTACTGTAGCAGGAAGTACCACAGAGGGGGTTTTGAGTCCTTTGCCAGGTGTTCATATGTTTGTGGACAGATGTTGTCATCGCGATATCTTCACAACCGTGTGCGATGAAGTCACGAAACTTGTGTGTATCACGATCAAAATAAAGGCAGAGTTTGAAGATGGGTGTGGTCCAAGAAAGGGCGCCATAAGTGTGTGTGGGGGGGGGGGGGGGCGGCGTCACAGCTGCAATTATCAGAATGCGAGATGGTCTCTAGTTTCCTAAATACATTTAATTACCGGACAATTTCTCCATCAGGGAGTAACTAGCCACACACACTGCTTGATCATTTATTTATTTTACATTACATTACATTACAGTCATTTAGCAGACACTTTTATCCAAAGCGACTTACAATAAGTGCATTCAACATTGGTAATCAAGAGAACTACTAGTCACCAGAAGTCATAAGTACATTTCCTTTTCCAAACAAGCATCTAAGAGCATGAAGCAGAGCATAACTCAGAGTCAAAGTACAGTACAGAAACAAGAAAAACAGTAAGTGCTATAAGTAATACGAATACAATAAGTGCAACAAGCTAGTATGAATACAATAAGTGCTAAGTGGAAGGCTCAGGGTAGCACTTCCTGAAGAGGTGGGTTTTCAGCCTGCGCCGAAAGATGGGCAGCGACTCCGCTGTCCTGACGTCAGTGGGAAGTTCATTCCACCACTGTGGGGCCAGGACAGAAAACAGACGTGACCGGGTCGATCGGCCGCCAGGACCTCTGAGCGACGGGGCGACCAATCGCCCCGAGGCAGCAGAGCGAAGTGGTCGGGCGGGGGTGTAAGGCTTGACCATGGCCTGGAGATACGAAGGAGCTGTTCCTTTCACTGCCCTGTAGACTAGCACCAGAGTCTGGATGCAAGCTCTTACAGGTAGCCAGTGTAGAGAACGGAGAAAGGAAGTTGTGTGGGAGAACTTGGGGCGATTGAACACCAGGCGAGCTGCGGGTTTCTGGACAAGCTCCAGAGGTCTGATGGCCGACGCCGGGGCTCCGGCGAGTAGAGAGTTGCAGTAGTCCAGGCGGGAGATGACAAGAGCCTGGATGAGAACCTGCGCCGTCTCGTCAGTCAGGAAGGGACGAATCCTCCTGATGTTGTAGAGAAGGAATCTGCAGGAGCGTGTAACGGATGAAATGTTTGCCGAGAATGACAGTTGGTTATCCAGGGTCACACTCAGGTTCCTCGCAGTCCGAGTTGGCGTCACCACGGTATCATCAATGGTGATGGACAGGTCCCGGTGCGGGCAACCCTTCCCCAGGAGGAACAGTAGCTCAGTTTTGTCTAGGTTGAGCTTGAGGTGGTGTGTCGTCATCCACTTCGAGATGTCAGTCAAACACGCAGCGATGCGCGTCTCCACTTGGGGGTCACCGGGGGGAAATGACAAGACCAGCTGGGTGTCATCGGCATAACAATGGTAGGAGAAGTCATGCGAGCGAATAACAGAACCCAGAGATGTTGTGTAGAGCGAGAAGAGAAGGGGGCCCAGGACTGACCCTTGCAGAACCCCCGTAGTCAGCATGCATGGTTCCAACACAGCCCCCCTCCAGGTCACCTGGTAGGATCGACCCGTCAGGTAGGATGCAAACAGAGAGAGTGCAGAGCCTGAGACGCCCATCACCTCGAGGAATGAGAGGAGGATTTGATGGTTCACGGTGTCAAACGCCGCAGACAAGTCCAGGAGAATCAGGACAGAGGAGAGAGAGTTAGCTCTCGCAGTGTGAAGCGACTCTGTCACCGCAAGGAGGGCCGTCTCTGTCGAGTGACCCACTTTGAACCCGGACTGGTGGGGGTCCAAAAGGCTGTTTTGGTGGAGATAGGAAGACAGTTGGTTAAAGACAGCACGTTCAAGTGTTTTGGATAGAAAGGGTAGAAGAGAAACCGGTCTGAAGTTCTTGACATCAGACGGGTCAAGTGATGGTTTCTTCAGAAGGGGGGTGACTCTGGCGGTCTTGAAGGCCGTGGGAAAGCATCCTGAAACAAGAGATGTGTTGATGAGGTGGGTGAGGAAAGGAAGGAGTTCAGTCGCAATAGACTGAAGAAGAGGGGAAGGGATCGGGTCAAGGGAGCACGTGGTGGGGCGGTTAGATGTAACAAGGTTGAGGACCTCGTTAGGGGAGAGAGGAGCCAGAAAGGGTAAGATGGGGCGTGGAGATGGGAGGGAGAGCTGTGGGGGCAGGATTGGACAGGGAGAGAGGGGCTATTTAAATGCACTTTTACAATGTGTGTGAGTAAGTCACATGGTTGCTATTGTGCAGGTCTGTCGGTGATTTGTATCACTGTGGGGTAACGGACACAGTAATACACAACTGTGTCCTCAGGCTGCAGATTCTGTCCTTTTAGAGTCACTGTTCCAGCAGAAGTGTCTCTGTAGCTGAAATTTTGATTAAGGCCACTTGTTCCCCACTGATGTGAAATCCAGTCCAGCGGTTTTCCTTCACACTGTCTGATCCAACCTGTTGCATAGCTGTCATCAGTCAAAGAATAACCAGAGACCTGACAGCTGATGGTCAAAGACTGTCCAGGCTGCACAACCATTGAGTCTGGCTGGATGAGATCAAGACTGTTTACACCTGTGGAAACACAAATCAACATTATCTCCATCAGACATCTGACTATTCAGCACACACACACACACACACACACACACACACACACACACACACACACACACACACACACACACACACACACACACACACACATTTATTTATGAGGTAACACATGAGGAGGCTGATTTACTTAATGATGACAGTAAATCAACTGAATGAAATTCATTCAAATGAATCAAAACAAAGGTGAAACTTGAATCTCTGACAAACACCCTTTTAAGTTGTTGATGAAAACAAACTTTTTAGTAGTTTGACTAATAAACATCATCATGTAGTTTGCTACAGACAACTGACTCATCCACTAATGCAGCTATGATTCATATAATAATTGTGTGGGATTTTTTTTGGAAATAATGACATCATGGAAGAAAAACTGACATCTTAAGGATTCATTGGTAGTTAGATCACAAGCTTTTACAATCAAGTTTAGAGATGTATTTATTAACAGTGATCTGGTGTTGAAATCATTAGTGGTGTGAGGGCTCCTCCTCTGGTGGCTTCATGTTACAAGTGTTCAGACACTGAGAGGTTTTTGTTCAGGTCTACTGATGGTTTGTGTTATTGTGGCTCTCTGGCACAGTAATACACAGCAGTGTCTTCAGGCTGCACATTCTGTCCAGTTAGAGTCACTGTTTTGCTGGAAGTGTCTAAGTCGATACTGAACTTGTTCTTCAGTGAATCTTTGTAGTATGAATCTCCAGTGTATTTCATTCCAATCCACTCCAGTCCTTTCCCTGCAGGCTGTCTGATCCAAGCTGTGTAGTAGCTGCTAAGAGCATAAGAGACCTGACAGGTGATGGTCAGACGTTGACCTGGCTGCACAGTCACAGAGGCTGGCTGTGTCAACTGTTCACACTTCACACCTGTTAAAAAAAGGAAATGTTTTGTAACAAAATATTGAAGCAGAATTGTTGATTTTGAGAAATCCAGAGAGACTCACATCCAGCTGCCAACAGCAGCAGCAGAGCTACAGACAACATGGTTTATGTTGAAACTGAAGAGATATGAACTTCACTAACAGCCTGATGTGATGTTTTTATAGCCAAGTAACAAGGGAGCTCACTGAGTTTGCATATAATCAAACATGTGAAGCATCATCACTGGTCTAACTGCAGCCAATAGAAGAGTCTGTTCAGTGTTATTATATCTGCAGAGTGAAACTATAGTTTTCATGCCTGAAAATCATCTCTGCTTTACATTTTACATTATTATATTTTATTTAATTTTGAAAATGTTCCTGTATTTACAGAATAAAACAACCGTTAACTTTGCTTTTAATTATCAATGCCTATTAGCCAGAGCTAATTAATGCTTTAATTACAATAAGGTTGTCTTATAATTGTTGTTAATCATGATAAACTGTCCTAACACTCTTTGACATGTGTTTTCAAAGCCCTGACTCATGCTTCATGCTTCTCATACAGAGATGAGTGTTGAGTGATCATATTCTCCACATCAATCCCTCCTTGAAGAAGATATTGACACTAGTGAGATCCAAAGAACAAAGAAGGACTGATCATCTCAGGTGTACTTGATTCATTTTAGAGTCAAGTTTAGAAGCCCATCAGAGTCTGGTGTCTTTGAGGAAAACATTATTCCTCCATTTTCTTTCAGATAATCAACTTTTTAAAAAGTATCTTTTTTTTCGATTCGGCTGAAGTTGCGATTTAACTGAATAAATATCTAAACGTTTCTGTAAAAGTCTTTTTTTTTCTCCTTTTTTCATGTTTGTAATTTCAGGATTTTGTGATGTATTCAGAAAAAAAGTGTACAAACTGCAAATCACTTGGAAGCTTTGTATTTTTCTGACCAAAATGTAATTTTCTTGCTTGAACTTCTTGCATCCTCATTAAGACACATTAAGAGACCCAGTCTCACCACACTTATACACAGAATTTCATCATTTTTATTTATTACAAAATAGAGACACTGAGACAACTGAATGTTCCCAGAATAGAGGAAGTAGTTTTTGAACGACTCTCCTATTATTGTCTCTCACTGTGTCTCTTCTGGCGCAGTAATACACTGCTGTGTCTTCGGTCTTCAGACTGTTCATCTGTAGATAGAGTTTACTGCTGGAGTCATCTCTGGAGATGGTGAATCTACTCTGGACTGACTGGGAGTAATAGATATGAGAACTACCAGTGCTGTGATAAGCGATCCACTCCAGTCCTTTTCCAGGAGCCTGTCTTATCCAGCTCATATAGGAGCTGCTGAATGTGAATCCAGATGTTGTACAAGTCAGTCTGTGTGATTCTCCAGGCCTTTTAACCACTGGTTCAGATTCTGTCAGAGTCTGACCATCAACACCTGTCAAGAGAATAGAAAATGTGAAATAAGGTGGTGACACAAAGAAAAGCCATCAAAGACAAAGATCAGTGACTATCTTCACCTGTCCAGCAGATAGTTAAGAGCAGCAGTCCTGTCCTATAGTCCATCATGTTACACTGTGTGTCCACTGTCCTCTGTCCTCCTCTCTGCAGTCACATAAGTAGAGCTGGAAGACGTCTGAGTTTTGCATTGACTCCTCCTCACAGTGAGGAACTGGATTTGACTTGAATCAGTAACAGTTTGGTGAATCTGAAGAATGAATGTTTACTGAGTCCTTTTAGCATCTTTCAGTATAATTTGTGTAAAAGGTTGACAAACACAAAATGACAGTTTGTTGTCTTTCATTATTTAGCACAGTCTGCATCACATGAAGACAGAACAATCAGTTTTACAATATCCCTAAAGTGAGAATTGTATTTATATTTGAATAATTACCAAATATTAACAAATGTTGCTCTTTATGTTATACTGATGATTTTTTCATAAAGTGTTCACGAGTCATACCTTTCATAATTTGTTGAGATTATTAATTAAGCTTTATTAAACATTTAATTACTTCAGTGCATTGATACCACAGATACCATTGATGTTTTTCAGTGAGTACAAATACATTTATTAATTGTTTTTCATTTCTTGTTTGATAATTAACTTTTGAAAATGCAGTTTTTAGTAATGTTATCACATAAATATTGTGAGTCACACACAGAAGACACTTTTAGGAAAATGTCTTCACCGTATATTAAATATTATAAATATTATTGTATTTTATAATACATGTTATATTCCCTTTACTTTTTTGTTGCTCAAACATATTTTCTCTTTACTGTGACAGTGATCTGGTGTTGAAATCATTAGTGGTGTGAGGGCTCCTCCTCTGGTGGCTTCATGTTACAAGTGTTCAGACACTGAGAGGTTTTTGTTCAGGTCTACTGATGGTTTTGTGTTATTGTGGCTCTTCTGGCACAGTAATACACAGCAGTGTCTTCAGGCTGCACATTCTGTCCAGTTAGAGTCACTGTTTTGCTGGAAGAGTCGAAGCTGATACTGAACTTGTTCTTCAGTGAATCTTTGTAGTATGTGTTGTGGCCAACATGGGCATCTCCAATCCATTCCAGTCCTTTCCCTGCAGGCTGTCTGATCCAAGCTGTGCGGTAGCTGCTAAGAGCATAAGAGACCTGACAGGTGATGGTCAGACGTTGACCTGGCTGCACAGTCACAGAGGCTGGCTGTGTCAACTGTTCACACTTCACACCTGTGGAGGAAAAGATTGAATATTGTATTAATGTAATGACAGTGATCAGTCATTGTACTGTGATGTTGTTGTCTCTGCCTCAGTGAGACTCACAGGATCCAGCAGCCAGCAGCAGCAGCAGAGCGACAGAGAACATGTTGGAATTGAGGTTGATCTGATGGGAGCTTCTCCTCTTCTGCTGCAACTGACTCAATGACATCAAGCCTTTAAAGCAGACTGTGAGGAAGTTTGCTTTGCATAGAGAAGGACACTGACAGGCTGTAAAAGAGGGATGAACTCTTCTGTCACTAATAGTCAAAGCTTGGAATAGTGTCATAAACATGTTGACACATGACAGAAAATGTATTTATTATTTAAAACAATAACTTAAAGTGAATTCTTTTATTTCTACACAAAACTTCTAACACAAGTCAGGCATGTCAAACTAACCGATGTACATTTACACTCAGATCAACAGAATATTTAATGTCTGCTTCAAATACATATGGAAGAGCTGCAATAAAACCTGTGTGAATGAAGCCGTTTTATTGAGACTATGTTCCGCTAAAGTGTGTTGATGATGTTGAACTGAAGTTCAGAATGTGCAGAAAAGAAAGCAAAGTTGAGACTTTGTTGACATGTCAAGTTTTTGCGTTGCTCCTTCCTGTGTCTGTTCCTGTTATTGTGGCTCTATTGTATCTTTGACAGAGAGCTTAAGTTTGAGGTTTATTTCTTGATTCTGAATTCTGTTCTGGAATGAACACATACAGTCTTCCTGATACTCAAAGATACTCAAACAAAAGAAAAAGATTAGAAAGATCAGAAATAAAGACACAGGTTTACTCCTGCCAATATGCAGATTAGGTCATTTTTATTTATATTCACATAACTTTATTTTATAAAACTGTCATTATTCTCTCCACATCTTATATTATACCCTCCTAAAGATGAAAAAACGTTCTAAATGAAGTATTCATCTCCATATATGATTCCTTTAGTTGTTAACAATAAAGTAAAATGCTGTCATCTTTCCACTTCTCCTCCACTTTATGGATCACTGCTGTCTTTAGTCAGAAATGCTTTTCATGAAGCAGTTGAGTACAATATGTGATGAAAATAGTCAAATGTTTTACTTTTGTTTTGCTGTCTTTGGCCCTTTTATGAACAAGTTATCTGTATTCTGTTTTTTGCGTTTAATATTTATTAATAATTTTCAGGAAATGTTTGTAGAAATGTGTGTAATTCAAGGATATATGTAAAGTTAACCAAATCATGTAAAAATGATATATACAGAAATTAAGTATATGATATAAATACTATAATAATCTAACTAATCTTTCTCTATACCGTCCAAATAACAGTGAGTATTATTGTAGGATTTTGTACAGCTGCTCAACCAGCTCCAGTCACTGTGAGTCTCTAGCACAATAATAAACAGCAGAATCTTCAGTCTTCAGACTGTTCATCTGCAGATACACCTGCTGTCTGCTGTTGTCTCTGGAGATGGTAAACCGGCCTTGAACTGACTGAGAGTAGGATTTGGAGCTCCCGCTACCATCATCAATCCAGGCACCCCACTCCAGTCCTTTTCCAGGAGCCTGTCTGACTCAGTTCATTTCATAGCTGCTGAATGTGAATCCAGAGGCTGTACAGATCAACCTGTGAGATTCTCCAGGCCTTTTAATCACTGGTTCAGATTCTGTCAGAGTCTGACCATCAACACCTGTCAAGAGAATAGAAAGAAGTGAAATGAGCTGTTAACACAAATATAATAAATGTAAAACTAAGTGTAAATCTTTACCTGCCCAGCAGATAGTGAAGAGCAGCAGTCCTGTCCTATAGTCCATCATGTTACACTGTGTGTCCACTGTCCTCTGTCCTCCTCTCTGCAGTCACATAAGTAGAGCTGGAAGACGTCTGAGTTTTGCATTGACTCCTCCTCACAGGGAGCATAGAACTAGAATGCACTTGGCTCTCAGTTTATTGTTTGGTGGAAGTGTAGAATCAGTTTCCTCCAAGTCAGTTGATTTTAAGTTTGTCTGACATATTTTAATTCAATTTGCGTTAAAGGAACCGTGTGTAACATTTAGGGGGATTATTTGGCAGAAATGGAATTTAATATTCATAACTATGTTTTCTTTAGTTGATATTGAGTGAGCTGCGGTGGAGACGCTGAAGTGAACCAGGGGAAGTGAAGATTACTCGAGTTGACGACTACTTTGCTTGTTACTGTTGTTGCTGTTGTAACAGTGCTTACAACTTTATTGCTTACTGCAATAAAGTACAAAGCCAAAACTTTATCAATACATACAATACCAATGTGAAACGTGTTTCAGTCGGCTCTGTCTGCACATAAACGCAGCATGATCGGCCCAATGCATTTAAAAAATATAAAAATATATCTGATGTCTGTGTTCTTCATTATTGATTATTATCATTTATGAACTTCACTCAGAAATGTGTGTTTTATTGACATTTTAGATTTGCTTCCAGTGAGAGATTAATGACTTTATGAAGTGACTTTGCTGTTGTAAAGATAACTGTTGCTGCTTTAGAAACAATAATTTGTTATATCTAAATAATGAATACATTCTTATCCTGTTCTGAATTTATTTGTTTTTAAAATGTTATGTGTGTTTTTAAAGGCAATTATTTAGTCATTAAGAAGAACAGAGTATTGATAAGAGTAGCTCCTTACCAGAGGGCCACCGTAGTTCTTGTCGTCATGTTTTATCATACACCAATGTTTAGAACATATTGTGGATCGTGGACTTTTCTCATTATTTTTTGATTCACACAAGCTCGCTCTGTGATCAACTATTTTTCAATATTTTTGTCTTTTCAAACTGATTTTGTATAATTTATGGTTTGTACTTGTGTATTCATATTTGAGATAGTGAGCTACAACTTGTATCACATGAATCACATGAAGCTGCAGTCACTACTGATCCAGCTATAACAATTTTATATTTGTTGGATATTTTTTTATTCATACTTTTATTAGATATTGTTTATGGTTGATGCTGGCCTTGATCATGATTTTATTAAAAACAACAGATACAAAAAATAGAAGTATTGCTTAGTATATTAGCACAGTAAGAATTAGTATTGTAGGATTTTGTACAGCTGCTCAACCAGCTCCAGTCACTGTGGGTCTCTCGAGCACAATAATAAACAGCAGAATCTTCCGTCTTCAGACTGTTCATCTGCAGATACAGCTGCTGTCTGCTGTTGTCTCTGGAGATGGTAAACCGGCCTTGAACTGACTGAGAGTAGTAGATATAAGCACTATCACTGCTGATATAAGCGATCCACTCCAGTCCTTTTCCAGGAGCCTGTCTGACCCAGTGCATACGGTAGTCACTGAATGTGAATCCAGATGTTGTACAAGTCAGTCTGTGTGATTCTCCAGGCCTTTTAATCACTGGTTCAGATTCTGTCAGAGTCTGACCATCAACACCTGTCAAGAGAATAGAAAATGTGAAATAAGGTGGTGCCACAAAGAAAAGCCATCAAAGACAAAGATCAGTGACTATCTTCACCTGCCCAGCAGATAGTGAAGAGCAGCAGTCCTGTCCTATAGTCCATCATGTTACACTGTGTGTCCACTGTCCTCTGTCCTCCTCTCTGCAGTCACATAAGTAGAGCTGGAAGACGTCTGAGTTTTGCATTGACTCCTCCTCACAGGAAGGACACAGCTGGATCAGACTTGAATCTTTTCCTGTAATTTGTGAATAAATATTAGTTGTAATGTGTTGATAAAAGTCACAATCAAGTAACTAAAGAGCAACATTTAATAGTAATATAAATATAAATTTGTTCTGAGTTTGTCACAGTATGTTTCAGTCAAATTTAAATGATCAACAAATCGGCAAGTATTCAAAAAAAGATTTGTTTTAATTTAAATGGTGAAAAACAGTTTAACTGTCTGACTCCACAATTGGATACTATAGTTAAATCTTTTCTCATGTTTTAAGCTGTTATTTTAACATGAATAATGTGTTTAGAAACAGATTTCAGATTGTACTTTACCCTGACATATGTACTGTAGATCCACTGTTTATACTGATCAATGGTTGGATCATTAGATTAGGTCAAAAAAGTAACTTGGGTTTGATTTGGACAAATATACAATCATCAGTAGTTGTCTTGTAGTGTTTATGTCAGTTGACATATCGTGGTTCTTTGCAGCGCTTCCGCCACCTATGTAAAAAAAACAAAACAAGAAAAACAAACGATGACATTCTGCTCTAGCTACCATCATATTTCAGATCTCCTAACTCTTTGTAAAAATGTGTTCTTTAAATATTTTGTAAAGCTTCTCTGGTGACTTTAAACAGTTTGTATGTCTGGCACAGTAATACACAGCAGTGTCTTCAGGTTTCACCTTTTGTCCGTTTAGAGTCACTGTTGCTGTTCACACTTCACACCTGTGGAGGAAAACCTTTTGAATATTGAAACAGTTTATTAACAGTGAACAGCTGTGAGTCAATTATATTCTGATCCGATATTTTCAAGCTAGCTGTCTCATCAAATATTGTTTCAGCTTGTTTCTCTTAATCTCCTTTCAAACTTGTTTCATGAAATTCATGGTTTGTATACTTGTGAATATTAAATTGGCAATTGTGTATTATATAAAGCATTAACAATTGAAATAACTCTGTCATTAACTGTATTGTAAGTGATGAAACATCATTAAAATATATATAGATAAATGTGGATGGATTAAAGTACTTTTGCAGGTGGTGAGAAAACCCAGATTTCATTAAGATCACTTTGCTGTTTGTTGGAAACTGGTCCAGTTTGATCTCACTCCAAACTCCTGTCAGTAAGAACATTGTGATCATCATCCTTCACACTTATATATCTCAGGGTGGACATTTACAGAAGCAGTGAAGCAGATTTTTAATAACTCCCAATAATTAACTTCTTACATGGCATAGTAAACTTAACATAATAATGTTTAAGTCTCATCATCTTATGATGAGACTTAAACATGAATTTGTATTAAGTCATCAGAGTGATGGCTTTATTACAAGAAAAGAAAAGGTGGAATTTGAATCTCAGACATTTCAAATTGTTAATGAACACAAACATTTCTGTAGTTTGACTAATCAACTGCCACTAATGCAGTTATGATTCAGATGATAACTGCTTGTTGTTTTTTGTTGTTTGTTTTTTTAAATAATGCTGTAATGTAAGAGAAACTGACTTTCTGAGGATTCATTTCTGCTGTAGTTGGATCACAAGCTTTTAAAACTGAGCTGTGAGCTGATTTGATTCCATCGATGTCCTACTCTCCTTACTGTCATCTGACTCCATGTCTTCTACTGTCACCTGTAGGTACTTGTGAAAACATATTGTTGAGGTTTTTGTAAAGCCTCTCTGCTTCCTTTAACCAGTGTGCATCTTTGGCACAGTAATACACAGCAGAGTCCTCTGGCTTCAAATTGGACACTCTCAGATGCACCATGCTGTTGCTGTCATCTCTACTGATTTCTACACGGCCTTGCACACTGCTGGCATAAGTGTTTCTACTAGCACTAGAAAAGCCAACCCCTATCCATTCCAGAGCTTTTCCTGCAGGTTGTCTTATCCAGCTCATAGCACAGCAGCTAAATGTGAAGCCAGATCCCCTGCAGGAGAGACTGAGAGTCTCCCCGGGCTGTTTCACTACTGAACTGGAAGGGATGGACTCCATCTTCTGACCTGTGCAACCTGATGAGATGAAAGGAGAGAAGAACCACAGAAGAAAGTCAGACAGTCATCAGGGAAGTTTTCTGCTCCACCATTATTGGGTGTTGTCTGATAAAAGATGAAACAGGAGAACTCACAGGGCAGAGAGAGAGCCAGCAGCAGAAGAGTGAGAGTGTTCTTCATCCTCAGGCTGGAGATGTGACCTCTGATGCTCCACACAAAGTACAAGAGCAGTCAGCAGGACTGAAGTACTCTGCACCCACTGAAGATTTGCATCAGGGTATCATGAGGAGGAGTGGCTCCTGAACCGGCACTCTGTTGTAGTTTAATTTAGTTGAATCATTTATATTCCTTTTTTTTGCCGCTTGTCCTTCTATGTGGAATACAATATCACAGCCAGAGACATGAGCACTTTCTGTTTTTTTGTAGAGTTTTATCATAAAAAATAGAAAGAATGTGTGGTACTTGTTAAGTTGAACTAGTAAAGTTAGTAATATAATGTCAAGTTTGTGGTTGAGACACATGGTTGTTGAGTATTTGTGCAGGTCTGTTGGTGGTTTGTATCACTGTGGGCTGACGTACACAGTAATACACAGCTGTGTCCTCAGGCTGCAGATTCTGTCCTGTTAATGTCACCGAGCTAGTAGAGGTGTGTGTGTGGTAAAGGAACTTGTTCTTTAGAGCATCATTTTGATTAAAGTCTCCTCCACCCCACCGATGTAAAATCCAGTCCATCGGTTTTCCTTCACACTGTCTGATCCAACCTGTTGCATAGCTGTCATCAGTCAAAGAATAACCAGAGACCTGACAGCTGATGGTCAAAGACTGTCCAGGCTGCACAACCATTGAGTCTGGCTGGATGAGATCAAGACTGTTCACACCTGTGGAAACACAAATCAACATTATCTCCATCAGACATCTGACTATTCAGTGTTTCTAATGTGTTTATGAGTGAGAATCCACTGAAAGCTCCTCACAGGATCCAGCTGCCAGCAGCAGAATCAGAGCTACAGAGAACATGGTTGATGTTGAAGCTGAAGTGACGTGAGCTCTTCTCTCCTCTCACTGACACAAACACACAAACACAAACACACACACATTTATTTATGAGGAAACACATGAGGAGGCTGATTTACATAATGGTGACAGTAAATCAGCTGACTAAAGCATATTAACATAATTTCAAATGTAGCTGACATGTTCAGCTGTTCTCACAAAGACTATAGTGGAACTTGAATCTCAGATAAACTCACTTTTAGATTGTTGATGAAACCTTTCTGTAATTTGATGTCATCTAACATCACTTTGAATTAAAGACTCTTGATCCTGTCACTAATGCAGTTATGATTGAAATTATAATTATATGTTTGTTTATTTTTTAAAGAAACTGTTTTATGGAAGTGAAACTGACTTTTTGAGGATTCATTTCTACAAGTCAATTTATTCCATCACTTGGAAGACTATATACATTATACAATGATGTATATATATATATATAGATATACACACATTTATATAAATGTATTGATAAAAACTGTTTCCGTTAGATTAGGAACTATTTATAAAACCTAAGACTCTCTCCCTTTCTACAGTGATCTGGTGTTGAAATCATTAGTGGTGTGAGGGCTCCTCCTCTGGTGGCTTCATGTTACAAGTGTTCAGACACTGAGAGGTTTTTGTTCAGGTCTACTGATGGTTTGTGTTATTGTGGCTCTCTGGCACAGTAATACACAGCAGTGTCTTCAGGCTGCACATTCTGTCCAGTTAGAGTCACTGTTTTGCTGGAAGAGTCTAAACTGATACTGAACTTGTTCTTCAGTGAATCTTTGTAGTATGTGGTGTAGCCAACAGCGGCATATCCAATCCATTCCAGTCCTTTCCCTGCAGGCTGTCTGATCCAAGCTGTGTAGTAGCTGCTAACAGAATAAGAGACCTGACAGGTGATGGTCAGACGTTGATCTGGCTGCACAGTCACAGAGGCTGGCTGTGTCAACTGTTCACACTTCACACCTGTTAAAAAAAGAAGATTTATTATAACATCATCAAGTTATACAAGAAGAACGACTGACTTTGATAAATCAAGAAAAACTCACATCCAGCTGCCAACAGCAGCAGCAGAGCTACAGACAACATGGTTTATGTTGAAACTGACGAGCTGTGAACTCAACTGACTGACTGATGTGATGTTTTTATAGCTGAGCAACAAGGAAGCTCACTGAGTTTGCATAGAATCAGACATATCAGAATCAGCAACACAGTGAAATTTGTAGACAGTAAGATCACACTGCAGAGTACAAAGGGTGCTGGAATACATAATGATAAATGTAACAGATTGCTTTATATACATGAGGTAGGTGGATATGACAGTATACAGTGTATGCATCGATGCAATCATTTTTGTTAAACTGGTGCCAATAGAAGAGTCTGTTCAGTGTTAATATATCTGCAGAGTGATAACATGCGTTGAAATTACCTCTACTTTACATTTGATATTTTCATTTCATGACACACTCAATTATAGCAGTTTGAAAACGTCCCTGCATTCACAGAAATGAAACAACTGTTAGCTTTGTTTTGCTATTGTCATTTGTTAACTCCTTACTGCATTTATTCATGCACTTATTTGCCTACTTACTGGACTTACTGACTGTATATGCGTCAACAGAAATATAGTGACAGCAGCCAGTAACATGTAAATAGTGAAAATGAAGCCTGATGCTGCTAGTTTGCAGATTTGAATCCTAGACTTTTAGTGGCTTCTGTGTTTTCAGATGTTTGAAGACACAGACACAACAGCAGATCTGAATGTGTTCTCTAAGTAACAGGAGAGAGAAACTTGATGCTGACTGCCCTCTGGTGACTTCATAAAAGAAACATTTTTTACTCTCATATTGTGACTCTCTCTATATTCTAAATCATTTGCATATTTTGTTTTCATTTGTATTTGTAGAAGTTACATTTCAGCAATCAGATTGTTGTCTTTGGTCCTTTCATGAACAAGTTATCTTTATGGTGTTTTCATGTGTTTTCATGAATGAGCAGGGAAACGATTCATTTATTGTCGACATAAAACAACTTGTGAAAAAAAGTATTATAAATTAATTAATAAAAGGTATAAATGTAATGGAAAAAAAGAATGAATAATATTCATGCTTAGGTTCTAACAGCCCAGTAACAATGAGCGCTGTAGGATTTTGTACAGCTGCTCAACCAGCTCCAGTCACTGTGAGTCTCTAGCACAATAATAAACAGCAGAATCTTCAGTCTTCAGACTGTTCATCTGCAGATACACCTGCTGTCTGCTGTTGTCTCTGGAGATGGTAAACCGGCCTTGAACTGACTGAGAGTAGTAAGTGCTAGTGGTTTGTATTGTAGCAACCCACTCCAGTCCTTTTCCAGGAGCCTGTCTGACCCAGTTCATATAGTAGCTGCTGAATGTGAATCCAGATGTTGTACAAGTCAGTCTGTGTGATTCTCCAGGCCTTTTAATCACTGGTTCAGATTCTGTCAGAGTCTGACCATCAACACCTAATAAGATATAATAAAAAAAAAAACATCATGAGAAATATGTCAGTTACATGAATGGAAACTTTGTCAAATCAAGAATTGTCAAAATCTTCACCTGCCCAGCAGATAGTGAAGAGCAGCAGTCCTGTCCTATAGTCCATCATGTTACACTGTGTGTCCACTGTCCTCTGTCCTCCTCTCTGCAGTCACATAAGTAGAGCTGGAAGACGTCTGAGTTTTGAATTGACTCCTCCTCACAGGGAGGATATACTTCATTAGGCTTTGCATACATGAAAAAATATATACTGTATATTTAATTGAGGTGAAAGGAATGACTGTAGTCAAATATAACAAAATACATATATTCAAGTCGTGTACTGAAAGGGTGGAGTCAGTGATTCTTGAGACAGTTTGTTGATATCTGAACTCTTGATTTACCTTCCCTCTCACTCCCACTGCCGTTCTTCTTCATGACTGTGAATGAGCATCAGCTCTTGCTGATTGGCTGGAATAGTGCTGTTTGGCTCAGCCCGAGCTCCTTTGTTTGTTTCCCATTTACAGAGCTGGGGCTTTTCTTCAGTGCACACACAAAACAGACGGTTAGTGGACCCTGAGGACATATTCACTGAATTTGACCAAAAGTGCATTGGATTAGAATCGCTGACCTCACCTTTAAGTACAAATTCAACTTGACTTGAGTATTTCCAATTCATGCAACTTTAAACTTCTATTCCATGTCATCTCAGTGGAAAATACAAACAAAATGAAAGTTCCTTTTTCGTAACTTTAGCTAAAATATCTGAATTCTTCTTTCAACATTGGTGAATGAGCATCCTGCAATCGGTGACCTGTCCAGGTCAATAGTAAGGCCACTCACTCAACTAAACAACGTATCAACTACACCCTGCAGCAGAATACGCACTGCACTCTCATGTCTCTCTGACTAACCCAACACACATGCAAAGGCTCAAACCCAACACACACAGAACTCATGGCTCTGCTTCTTCTTTTCATTGCCTTCCTGGTATTTAAGAAGAGGAGAGACAATGTCTTGCTTAAATCTAGGTTCATACGAAAGACACTCAATCAAAGTTGTCCAAATGGGGTTCAGTTAGGTCCACAAAGAGACATGATGACTGGCTCTCTTAGCGCAACCTGTTGCTGCTCTGGATGGCTGTCATTTAGAGTGGAAAGTTGTCTCTTGTACTCAGCATTCATATTTGTGAATAAATGATTTGCAGTTTGAATAATGAAAACTGCTGGGCATTAGTAAGCATTTAAAAGACATTTTAGTGACAATTGCAAGTGACAAATAATTGTGTTGTGATTTTATAGACCTTGAACATTTTGCTCTTGAGGCTTTTTAGGGGGCTGAAGTATTAATCAGGTATCTCAGAACCCCCGTGACCCCCCTTATTTTGCACACTGCTCTAGCCCCTTCGCTAAAAAAAAAGCTAGTCTAGTGAAGGGATGGATGGATGGAATGTTAATTGTATGTTCCTCTAATTGAGCACATTGAAGTCTTAGCTGACATGTTTCAATTGCACATGTCTAAAATGCTTTATATCAAGATCCCATTCATGTTTCTTTCAGAGAAGCAGAAATCATGCTTGAGGTCTCACTCCCTGTCATTTCATCAACATCTTGAACGCTGTCTCAACATCAGCTGTACTGCTCTCAATCACCCTCTCCACTCTCTACCTCCACACTCCTTCCTTCAACCCCTTTCCTCTGAGGCCAACCTCCTGTCTCCATCATCCAGGACCAAGCTGCTCCAATCATTTCATGTTCAAGGAGTTACTCCAAACTCCCCTTTCAAACATTTTCAATGCTAGATCTTACATACTCAGCTATTTTTCACCTGTATTTGATTTTGTTGTTTTGGGTTCTTTAATTTGTCATGTATGGCGTCTGAGTATCTTGAAAAGTGCTCTGATGTGGTTTTTTAACAAAATATTTTCTTGTCCTTATTATTTTGTGATAGTGGAGAATAGTTATTAATGTCATGGAGAATAAATATTAATATAGTTACAATTTGTATCCCTTTAATAGACCCTGTTTAGAGACATTTTGGTCATAAAATAATAAAAACAATTTTCATTAAAATCAGTGGTTCAGGACAAGTGATACTAAGACAACTGAATGTCCCCAGTGGTGGTGATGAATAGAGGAAGTAGTTTTTGAACGACTCTCCTATTATTGTCTCTCACTGTGTCTCTTCTGGCGCAGTAATACACTGCTGTGTCCTCGGTCTTCAGACTGTTCATCTGTAGATAGAGTTTACTGCTGGAGTCATCTCTGGAGATGGTGAATCTACCCTGGACTGACTGGGAGTAATAGATATGAGAACTGCCTGTGTGTATAAAAGCGATCCACTCCAGTCCTTTTCCAGGAGCCTGTCTGACCCAGTTCATACGGTAGCTGCTGAATGTGAATCCAGATGTTGTACAAGTCAGTCTGTGTGATTCTCCAGGCCTTTTAACCACTGGTTCAGATTCTGTCAGAGTCTGACCATCAACACCTGTCAAGAGAATAGAAAATGTGAAATAAGGTGGTGACACAAAGAAAAGCCATCAAAGACAAAGATCAGTGACTATCTTCACCTGCCCAGCAGATAGTGAAGAGCAGCAGTCCTGTCCTATAGTCCATCATGTTACACTGTGTGTCCACTGTCCTCTGTCCTCCTCTCTGCAGTCACATAAGTAGAGCTGGAAGACGTCTGAGTTTTGCATTGACTCCTCCTCACAGTGAGGAACTGGATTTGACTTGAATCAGTAACAGTTTGGTGAATCTGAAGAATGAATGTTTACTGAGTCCTTTTAGCATCTTTCAGTATAATTTGTGCAAAAGGTTGACAAACACAAAATGACAGTTTGTTGTCCTTCATTACTTAACACAGTCTGCATCACATGAAAACAGGACAATCAGTTTTATAATATCTCTAAAGTAAGAATTGTATTTATATTTGAATAATTACCAAATATTAACAAATGTTGCTCATTATGTTATACTGATGATTTTCTCACAAAGTTTTCATGATTTATACATTTCATAATTTGTTGTGTTTATTAATTAAGCTTTATTAAGCATTTAATTACCTCAGTGCAGCAAAACAGTGACTCTAAATGGACAGAATGTGTTTTTCAGTGAGTACAAAAACATTGAATTGTTTTTAGATGTGTTAGATGATCAACTTTTAAAAATGCAGTTTTTAATAAAAATAATGTTATCATTCAGAAGACACTTTTGGGAAAATGTCTTCACTGTATATTAAATAATATAAATATTATTGTATTTTATAATACATGTTTTATTCCTTTTACTTTTTTGTTGCTCAAACATATTTTCTCTTTACTGTGACAGTGATCTGGTGTTGAAATCATTAGTGGTGTGAGGGCTCCTCCTCTGGTGGCTTCATGTTACAAGTGTTCAGACACTGAGAGGTTTTTGTTCAGGTCTACTGATGGTTTGTGTTATTGTGGCTCTCTGGCACAGTAATACACAGCAGTGTCTTCAGGCTGCACATTCTGTCCAGTTAGAGTCACTGTTTTGCTGGAAGAGTCTAAACTGATACTGAACTTGTTCTTCAGTGAATCTTTGTAGTATGAAGCTCCAGTAGATTTCGTTCCAATCCATTCCAGTCCTTTCCCTGCAGGCTGTCTGATCCAAGCTGTGTAGTAGCTGCTAAGATCATAAGAGACCTGACAGGTGATGGTCAGACGTTGACCTGGCTGCACAGTCACAGAGGCTGGCTGTGTCAACTGTTCACATTTCACACCTGTTTAAAAAAGGAAAAGTTTTGTCACAAAATATACTTGAAGCAGAATTGTTGATTTTGAGAAATCCAGAGAGACTCACATCCAGCTGTCAACAGCAGCAGCAGAGCTACAGACAACATGGTTTATGTTGAAACTGAAGAGATATGAACTTCACTAACAGCCTGATGTGATGTTTTTATAGCCAAGTAACAAGGGAGCTCACTGAGTTTGCATATAATCAAACATATGAAGCATCAACACTGGTCTAACTGCAGCCAATAGAAGAGTCTGTTCAGTGTTATTATATCTGCAGAGTGAAACTATAGTTTTCATGCCTGAAAATCAACTCTGCTTTACATTTTATATTATTATATATTACTTCATTTTGAAAATGTCCCGGTATTTACAGAATCAAACAACCTTTAACTTTGCTCTTAACTATCAATGCTTAAGTGTATTATGTATTTTCTGCGTATATAATTCTTGTATAATTTCAAACAATGATCAGATTCAAGATTTACTTCAAACATATGAGTTCAGCTTCATTGTAAGTACTTCATTTTTCATTTATTTGCTCACTTTCTGTACTTACTGACTGTATTTGCTGTAAACAGAAATACAGTGACAGCAGCCAGGGTCATGTAAATAGTATGAAAAGTTAAGTCTGCTGGTTTGCAAGTTTGAATCAAAGACTTTTGATTGGTTTTAGTGTTTGCAGATGTTTGAAGACGCACACATACAGAGAAACATGGAGCCTTGAGAGGAAAACAGCTGTTCAGACACTGAAACCTGTGTGACAAAATACAAAGAAACAACCTTTAGCTGTGATTAAACTATGGTCGTCAAAGCTTTTATGTAATGATCAAAATATGTTGCTTTCATGAATGTGGTCGTGTCAGACATGAAAAATATGTATTATTATATTATTACTACTATAGCCAAATAAAATACAAACGTTGGCAAACAAAAGAAAAAGATCAGAAAGATCAGAAATAACGACACAGGTTTACTCCTGCCAATATGCAGATTAGGTAATTTTTATTGATATTCACATAACTTTATTTCATAAAACTGTCATTATTCTCTCCACATCATATATTATACCCTCCTAAAGATGAAAAAACGTTCTAAATGAAGTATTCATCTCCGTATATGATTCCTTTAGTTGTAAACAATAAAGTAAAATGCTGTCATCTTTCCACTTCTCCTCCACTTTATGGATCACTGCTGTCTTTAGTCACAAATGCTTTTCATGAAGCAGTTGAGTACAATATGTGATGAAAATAGTGAAATGTTTTACTTTTATTATGCTGTCTTTGGCCCTTTTATGAACAAGTTATCTGTATTCTGTTTTTTGCGTTTAATATTTATTAAAACCAGATACACCCGAGGGTCCCCCATTTGGACGCAGAGTACATCAAAACTTAGAGAGTTTTGTGTTAAAAGTAACTGGCAGAGAACCCACGAAGAACGAATATAGTGATGTTATAGTTCTGCAGAAACCTCAGCGTCCTGGGAACAACATGAACTAGGTCACTTCTACATGAGACAAACACATCTCCCATCAGCCAAGCAAACAAATAACAAAATATCATAAATCATACTCGATATGACTGGGACAGACCGGAGAAAAAGGCTGCTACACTCCGTTAGCAACGTGCTACCTACGAACATGCAGCATGAAAAAGCACGAGCGCCTGACGGAGATTACGGACATAGTTTCCATTTCTCTCCCCGGTAAACCATCGCAGAGATATTCAGCTTCGAACACAAAAAGTCACACAGCTTTCATCGAATATTGTACTTACTTTTGGTCGAATCTCAGCGAAAAAATGGAATATCTCCGTACTTCCAACGCATGTTTGTCCAGCTGCTGGTGCTCCGTGTGAATCCGTTCGATTCGTGTCTCTCCGACACTCCTCGGATTCTTGGGAGGGTTGGAAGCTCAGCAAATCAGATTTCAGAGCTGGACCTTTTTGAGCTTTATTGGCTAATAGTGCTGTCAATCATCTAGCTTTCAATTCCAGGCAATTCTATTGGCTCCTACGGTTCGAAGGATGTCTCAATGGTGAAAATCGGAGAAGGGGGGGCTGAGATACAGCCCTGAACAGAGAGTCGAAGCAGGATTTGACCTTAAACTAAATAACTAAAAAGGGCATAGAAAGAGCTTAAAACACTCAAAAAAGGTCCAATCTTCGGTCTATTGATTCAATGAACATCATGAGTGATACATAGAAGTGATATAGAGTGTTTTTGAATTTTAAAAATACTTTTTTATTCAAATCTTGGAGTATTTGATCAGTTTTCTAATTTGAAATGCTCTATATTTCATAAATGTTTCACTGTATCTATGTATAGCTGTGTATATAGAGCCTATATCAGTTGTTCTAAGAGCCCAGCATATTAAAAGTCTTGGATACCCATACTTTCCAAAAAACAATACCCTAAAAGTGCTGTTTTTCAAGATCGAGCTTTTGAGTTTTCCAAGTTCTGCTGTGTTCCATCCTTATCTTATGTGAACCAGTAACATGTATTCTGATAGTTCCATGATTTTTCTCATCTCAAAAATATATAATTTTTTTTTTTTTTTTTTTTTTTTTTTTTTTTTTTTTATACAATTAATTAGGTATTTCTTATCTTTATTCGAGCTGAGGCCTGCAAATAGGCCTCGTTTTTAAAAGGTTAATTAATATTTTTCAGGAAAAATTTTTAGGAATGTGTGTAATGCAAGGATATATGTAAAGTAAACCATATCATGTAAAAATGATATATACAGAAATTAAGTATAAAATATAAATACTATAATAATATATAATGCTCTTCCTCTATACCGTCCAAATAACAGTGAGTATTATTGTAGGATTTTGTACAGCTGCTCAACCAGCTCCAGTCACTGTGAGTCTCTAGCACAATAATAAACAGCAGAATCTTCAGTCTTCAGACTGTTCATCTGCAGATACACCTGCTGTCTGCTGTTGTCTCTGGAGATGGTAAACCGGCCTTGAACTGACTGAGAGTAGTATTTGGTGCTACTAGCAGTATCAGCAGCAATCCACTCCAGTCCTTTTCCTGGAGCCTGTCTGACTCAGTTCATATAGTAGCTGCTAAATGTGAATCCAGAGGCTGTACAGATCAGTGTGTCTGATTCTCCAGGCCTTTTAATCACTGGTTCAGATTTTGTCAGAGTCTGACCATCAACACCTGTCAAGAGAATAGAAAATGTGAAATAAGGTGGTGACACAAAGAAAAGCCATCAAAGACAAAGATCAGTGACTATCTTCACCTGCCCAGCAGATAGTGAAGAGCAGCAGTCCTGTCCTATAGTCCATCATGTTACACTGTGTGTCCACTGTCCTCTGTCCTCCTCTCTGCAGTCACATAAGTAGAGCTGGAAGACGTCTGAGTTTTGCATTGACTCCTCCTCACAGGGAGCATAGAACTAGAATGCACTTGGCTCTCAGTTTATTGTTTGGTGGAAGTGTAGAATCAGTTCCTCCAAGTCAGTTGATTTTAAGTTTGTCTGACATATTTTAATTCAATTTGCGTTAAAGGAACCGTGTGTAACATTTAGGGTGATTATTTGGCAGAAATGGAATATAATATTCATAACTATGTTTTCTTTAGTTGATAATGACTGAGCTGCGGTGGAGACGCTGAAGTGAACCAGGGGAAGTGAAGATTACTCAAGTTGACGACTACTTCACTTGTTACTGTTGTTACTGTTGCTGTTGTAACAGTGCTTACAACTTTATTGCTTACTGCAATAAAGCACAAAGCCAAAACTTTATCAATACATACAATACCAATGTGAAACGTGTTTCAGTCGGCTCTGTCCGCACACAAACGCAGCATGATCGGCCCAATGCATTTATAAAATATAAAAATATATCTGATGTCTGTGTTCTTCATTATTGATTATTATCATTTATGAACTTCACTCAGAAATGTGTGTTTTATTGACATTTTAGATTCGCTTCCAGTGAGAGATTAATGACTTTATGAAGTGACTTTGCTGTTGTAAAGATAACTGTTGCTGCTTTAGAAACAATTAGTTATATTTAAATAATGAATACATTCTTATCCTGTTCTGAATTTATTTGTTTTTCAAATGTTATGTGTGTTTTTAAAGGCAATTATTTAGTCATTAAGAAGAACAGAGTATTGATAAGAGTAGCTCCTTACCAGAGGGCCACCGTAGTTCTTGTCATCATGTTTTATCATACACCAATGTTTAGAACATATTGTGGATCGTGGACCTTTCTCATTATTTTTTGATTCACACAAGCTCGCTCTGTGATCAACTATTTTTCAATATTTTTCTCTTTTCAAACTGATTTTGTATAATTTATGGTTTGTACTTGTGTATTCATATTTGAGATAGTGAGCTACAACTTGTATCACATGAATCACATGAAGCTGCAGTCACTACTGATCCAGCTATAACAATTTTATATTTGTCGGATATTTTTTTATTCATATTTTTATTAGATATTGTTTATGGTTGATGCTGGCCTTGATCATGATTTTATTAAAAACAACAGATACAAAAAATAAGAGTATTTCTTAGTATATTAGCACAGTAAGAATGAGCGCTGTAGGATTTTGTACAGCTGCTCAACCAGCTCCAGTCACTGTGGGTCTCCAGCACAATAATAAACAGCAGAATCTTCCGTCTTCAGACTGTTCATCTGCAGATACACCTGCTGTCTGCTGTTGTCTCTGGAGATGGTAAACCGGCCTTGAACTGACTGAGAGTAGTATTTGGTGCTACCAGTATCAGCAGCAATCCACTCCAGTCCTTTTCCTGGAGCCTGTCTGACCCAATGCATCCAGTAGCTACTAAGAGTGAATCCAGATGTTGTACAAGTCAGTCTGTGAGATTCTCCAGGCCTTTTAATCACTGGTTCAGATTCTGTCAGAGTCTGACCATCAACACCTGTCAAGAGAATAGAAAATGTGAAATAAGGTGGTGACACAAAGAAAAGCCATCAAAGACAAAGATCAGTGACTATCTTCACCTGCCCAGCAGATAGTGAAGAGCAGCAGTCCTGTCCTATAGTCCATCATGTTACACTGTGTGTCCACTGTCCTCTGTCCTCCTCTCTGCAGTCACATAAGTAGAGCTGGAAGACGTCTGAGTTTTGCATTGACTCCTCCTCACAGGGAGGAACTGGATTTGACTTGAATCAGTAACAGTTTGATGAATCTGAAGAATGAATGTTTACTGAGTCCTTTTAGCATCTTTCAGTATAATTTGTGTAAAAGGTTGACAAACACAAAATGACAGTTTGTTGTCCTTCATTATTTAGCACAGTCTGCATCACATGAAAACAGGACAATCAGTTTTATAATATCCCTAAATTGAGAATTGTATTTATATTTGAATAATTACCAAATATGAACAAATATTAATGATTATGTTATACTGTTGATTTTTTCACAAAGTGTTCACGAGTCATACCTTTCATAATTTGTTGAGATTATTAATTAAGCTTTATTAAACATTTAACTACTTCAGTGCATTGATACCGCAGATACCATTGATGTTTTTCAGTGAGTACAAATACATTTATTAATTGTTTTTCATTTCTTGTTTGATAATTAATTACAATAAGGTTGTCTTATAATTGTTGTTAATCATGATAAACTGTCCTAACACTCTTTGACATGTGTTTTCAAAGCCCTGACTCATGCTTCATGCTTCTCATACAGAGATGAGTGTTGAGTGATCATATTCTCCACATCAATCCCTCCTTGAAGAAGATATTGACACTAGTGAGATCCAAAGAACAAAGAAGGACTGATCATCTCAGGTGTACTTGATTCATTTTAGAGTCAAGTTTAGAAGCCCATCAGAGTCTGGTGTCTTTGAGGAAAACATTATTCCTCCATTTTCTTTCAGATAATCAACTTTTTAAAATGTATAATTTTTTAGATTCCGCTGAAGTTGCGATTTACCTGAATAAATATCTAAACATTTTTGTAAAAGTCTTTTTTTTCTCCATTTTTCATGTTCTTCATTTCAGGGTTTTGTGATGTATTCAGAAAAAAAAGTGTACAAACTGCTAATCACATGGAAGCTTTGTATTTTTGTTACCAAAATGTAATTTTCTTGCTTGAACTTCTTGCATCCTCATTAAGACACATTAAGAGACCCAGTCTCACCACACTTACACACAAAATGTAATCATTTGTATTTATTGCAAAATAGAAACACTGAGACAACTGAATGTTCCCAGAATAGAGGAAGTAGTTTTTGAACGACTCTCCTATTATTGTCTCTCACTGTGGGTCTCTGGCGCAGTAATACACTGCTGTGTCCTCGGTCTTCAGACTGTTCATCTGTAGATAGAGTTTACTGCTGGAGTCATCTCTGGAGATGGTGAATCTACCCTGGAATGACTGGGAGTAACGGAGAGGAGGTGAAGTGCCTGCTGTGTATACAATTGCGATCCACTCCAGTCCTTTTCCAGGAGCCTGTCTTATCCAGCTCATATAGGAGCTGCTGAATGTGAATCCAGATGTTGTACAAGTCAGTCTGTGAGATTCTCCAGGCCTTTTAACCACTGGTTCAGATTCTGTCAGAGTCTGACCATCAACACCTGTCAAGAGAATAGAAAATGTGAAATAAGGTGGTGACACAAAGAAAAGCCATCAAAGACAAAGATCAGTGACTATCTTCACCTGCCCAGCAGATAGTGAAGAGCAGCAGTCCTGTCCTATAGTCCATCATGTTACACTGTGTGTCCACTGTCCTCTGTCCTCCTCTCTGCAGTCACATAAGTAGAGCTGGAAGACGTCTGAGTTTTGCATTGACTCCTCCTCACAGTGAGGAACTGGATTTGACTTGAATCAGTAACAGTTTGGTGAATCTGAAGAATGAATGTTTACTGAGTCCTTTTAGCATCTTTCAGTATAATTTGTGTAAAAGGTTGACAAACACAAAATGACAGTTTGTTGTCCTTCATTATTTAGCACAGTCTGCATCACATGAAGACTTGGACAATCAGTTTTATAATATCCCTAAAGTGAGAATTGTATTTATATTTTAATAATTACCAAATATTAACAAATGTTGCTCTTTATGTTATACTGATGATTTTTTTCATAAAGTGTTCACGAGTCATACCTTTCATAATTTGTTGAGATTATTAATTAAGCTTCATTAAACATTTAACTACTTCAGTGCATTGATACCACAGATACCACTGATGTTTTTCAGTGAGTACAAATACATTTAATAATTGTTTTTCATTTCTTGTTTGATGATTAACTTTTGAAAATGCAGTTTTTAGTAATGTTATCATTACTGTGTGTCACACACAGAAGACACTTTTAGGAAAATGTCTTCACTGTATATTAATTATAAATAATAAGGTATTTTATAATACATGTTTTATTCCTTTTACTTTTTTGTTGCTCAAACATATTTTCTCTTTACTGTGACAGTGATCTGGTGTTGAAATCATCAGTGGTGTGAGGGCTCTTCCTCTGGTGGCTTCATGTTACAAGTGTTCAGACACTGAGAGGTTTTTGTTCAGGTCTACTGATGGTTTGTGTTATTGTGGCTCTCTGGCACAGTAATACACAGCAGTGTCTTCAGGCTGCACATTCTGTCCAGTTAGAGTCACTGTTTTGCTGGAAGAGTCTAAACTGATACTGAACTTGTTCTTCAGTGAATCTTTGTAGTATGTGTTGTAGCCATCACGGGCATATCCAATCCATTCCAGTCCTTTCCCTGCAGGCTGTCTGATCCAAGCTGTGTAGTAGCTGCTAAGAGCATAAGAGACCTGACAGGTGATGGTCAGACGTTGACCTGGCTGCACAGTCACAGAGGCTGGCTGTGTCAACTGTTCACACTTCACACCTGTGGAGGAAAACATTGAATATTGTATTAATGTAATGACAGTGATCAGTCATTGTACTGTGATGTTGTTGTCTCTGCCTCAGTGAGACTCACAGGATCCAGCGGCCAGCAGCAGCAGCAGAGCGACAGAGAACATGTTGGAATTGAGGTTGATCTGATGGGAGCTTCTCCTCTTCTGCTGCAACTGACTCAATGACATCAAGCCTTTAAAGCAGACTGTGAGGAAGTTTGCTTTGCATAGAGAAGGACACTGACAGGCTGTAAAAGAGGCATGAACTCTTCTGTCTCTAATTGTCAAAGCTTGGAATAGTGTCATAAACATGTTGACACATGACAGAAAATGTATTTATTATTTAAAACAATAACTTTTAAAGTGAATTCTTTTATTTCTACACAAAACTTCTAACACAAGTCAGGTATGTCAAACTAACAGATGTACATTTACACTCAGATCAACAGAATATTTAATGTCTGCTTCAAATACATATGGAAGAGCTGCAATAAAACCTGTGTGAATGAAGCCGTTTTATTGAGACTATGTTCCGCTAAAGTGTGTTGATGATGTTGAACTGAAGTTCAGAATGTGCAGAAAAGAAAGCAAAGTTGAGACTTTGTTGACATGTCAAGTTTTTGCGTTGCTCCTTCCTGTGTCTGTTCCTGTTATTGTGGCTCTATTGTGTCTTTGACAGAGAGCTTAAGTTTGAGGTTAATGTTTTGATTCTGAATTCTGTTCTGGAATGAACACATACAGTCTTCCTGATACTCAAAGATACTCAAACGATCCTATGGGGTAGTTGTGGTCTATCGGCCCAGTGATAATGAGCGCTGTAGGATTTTGTACAGCTGCTCAACCAGCTCCAGTCACTGTGGGTCTCTAGCACAATAATAAACAGCAGAATCTTCCGCCTTCAGACTGTTCATCTGCAGATACACCTGCTGTCTGCTGTTGTCTCTGGAGATGGTAAACCGGCCTTTGACTGACTCAGAATAGTAGATGCTGCCACTGCTGTCACTGATAGTAGCAACCCACTCCAGTCCTTTTCCAGCAGCCTGTCTTATCCAAGCGTTCCAGTAATGGCTACTGAACCCTGAATATGTGCAGGTCAGTCTGTGGGCTTCTCCAGGCCTTTTAACCACTGGTTCAGACTCAGTCAGTGTTTGACCCTCAGTACCTACAGGAATTTAAACAGCTCATTAGTTACTTCAAGTCATATGGCCTTGAGGTTTGTCAGAAAAACACTTTGTGTTCTTCCCTGCCCAGTTAATTGACAGGGTGAGAAAAACAACCAAATACTCAGGTCTGATCATTGCGAAAGTTGTTTCTGTCCAGTCTACAGTGTAAATGGCAGTGATTGAGTGTCTGTCCTTCACTCTGCAACACATATGTAGAGATGGAAGAGCTCAGGGATTTGCATTGACTCCTCCTCCGCAAAAAGAAACATTCCACCTCTCACATCTCTGGGGATTCAACCCCCGCTGTTAATAATCAATAATGGAAACATTGCTAAAGGTTCTCTATTCGATATTCAGAACATTAATATAGCAACAAACAAATATATGCTAGGTAAAGATATAGTGGAGTAATGTCTCCTTGAGCATAGAATGAAGTCGCTCTCCCTCTGTGTGTTGTAATCTGAGCTTTTCTGTGCTTTGTTGACATAGCCGGGCTGGCCGTGAATGCTTTTTAGTGCCTTTTAGTCCACTGGCTGACTCATGGCCACCGCTCTGCACTGCACTCATTTGACTCTCATATGCTGTTTCAGGTCTGAGACCATTAGTGGTGTGAGGGCTCCTCCTCTGGTGGCTTCATGTTACAAGTGTTCAGACACTGAGAGGTTTTTGTTCAGGTCTACTGATGGTTTGTGTTATTGTGGCTCTCTGGCACAGTAATACACAGCAGTGTCTTCAGGCTGCACATTCTGTCCAGTTAGAGTCACTGTGTTGCTGGAAGAGTCTAAACTGATACTGAACTTGTTCTTTAGTGAATCTTTGTAGTATGAAGCTCCAGTATCTTTCATTCCAATCCATTCCAGTCCTTTCCCTGCAGGCTGTCTGATCCAAGCTGTGTAGTAGCTGCTAAGAGCATAAGAGACCTGACAGGTGATGGTCAGACGTTGACCTGGCTGCACAGTCACAGAGGCTGGCTGTGTCAACTGTTCACACTTCACACCTGTTTAAAAAAGGAAATGTTTTTTCACAAAATATACTTGAAGCAGAATTGTTGATTTTGAGAAATCCAGAGAGACTCACATCCAGCTGCCACCAGCAGCAGCAGAGCTACAGACAACATGGTTTATGTTGAAACTGAAGAGATATGAACTTCACTAACAGCCTGATGTGATGTTTTTATAGCCAAGTAACAAGGGAGCTCACTGAGTTTGCATATAATCAAACATATGAAGCATCAACACTGGTCTAACTGCAGCCAATAGAAGAGTCTGTTCAGTGTTATTATATCTGCGGAGTGAAACTATAGTTTTCATGCCTGAAAATCAACTCTGCTTTACATTTTACATTATTATATTTTATATCATTTTGAAAATGTCCCTGTATTTACAGAATAAAACAACCATTAACTTCGCTCTTAACTATCAATGCTTAAGTGTATTATGTATTTTCTGCGTATATAATTTTTGCATAATTTCAAACAATGATCAGATTCAAGATTTACTTCAAACGTATGAGTTCAGCTTCATTGTAAGAACTTCATTTTTCATTTATTTGCTCACTTTCTGTACTTACTGACTGTATTTGCTGTAAACAGAAATACAGTGACAGCAGCCAGGGTCATGTAAATAGTATGAAAAGTTAAGTCTGCTGGTTTGCAAGTTTGAATCAAAGACTTTTGATTGGTTTTAGTGTTTGCAGATGTTTGAAGACGCACACATACAGAGAAACATGGAGCCTTGAGAGGAAAACAGCTGTTCAGACACTGAAACCTGTGTGACAAAATACAAAGAAACAACCTTTAGCTGTGATTAAACTATGGTCGTCAAAGCTTTTATGTCATGATCAAAATATGTTGCTTTCATGAATGTGGTCGTGTAAGACATGAAAAATATGTATTATTATATTATTTCTACTATAGCCAAATAAAATACAAACGTTGGCAAACAAAAGAAAAAGATCAGAAAGATCAGAAATAAAGACACAGGTTTACTCCTGCCAATATGCAGATTAGGTCATTTCTATTTATATTCACATAACTTTATTTTATAAAACTGTCATTATTCTCTCCACATCTTATAAAATACCCTCCTAAAGATGAAAAAACGTTCTAAATGAAGTATTCATCTCCGTATATGATTCCTTTAGTTGTAAATAATAAAGTAAAATGCTGTCATCTTTCCACTTCTCCTCCACTTTATGGATCACTGCTGTCTTTAGTCACAAATGCTTTTCATGAAGCAGTTGAGTACAATATGTGATGAAAATAGTGAAATGTTTTACTTTTGTTTTGCTGTCTTTGGCCTTTTTATGAACAAGTTATCTGTATTCTGTTTTTTGCGTTTAATATTTATTAATATTTTTCAGGAACAATTTTTAGGAATGTGTATAATGCAAGAATATATGTAAAGTATACCATATCATGTAAAAATGATTTATACAGAAATTAAGTATATGATAGAAATACTATAAGAATATGTAATGCTCTTCCTCTATACCGTCCAAATAACAGTGAGTATTATTGTAGGATTTTGTACAGCTGCTCAACCAGCTCCAGTCACTGTGGTTGTCGAGCACAATAATAAACAGCAGAATCTTCAGTCTTCAGAGTGTTCATCTGCAGATACACCTGCTGTCTGCTGTTGTCTCTGGAGATGGTAAACCGGCCTTGAAATGATTGAGAGTAGTAAGTGCTGCTACCAGTATCAGCAGTGGCAACCCACTCCAGTCCTTTTCCAGGAGCCTGTCTGACCCAGGCTATTAAGTAGCTGCTGAATGTGAATCCAGAGGCTGTACAGATCAACCTGTGAGGTTCTCCAGGCCTTTTAACCACTGGTTCAGATTCTGTCAGAGTCTGACCATCAACACCTGTCAAGAGAATAGAAAATGTGAAATAAGGTGGTGACACAAAGAAAAGCCATCAAAGACAAAGATCAGTGACTATCTTCACCTGCCCAGCAGATAGTGAAGAGCAGCAGTCCTGTCCTATAGTCCATCATGTTACACTGTGTGTCCACTGTCCTCTGTCCTCCTCTCTGCAGTCACATAAGTAGAGCTGGAAGACGTCTGAGTTTTGCATTGACTCCTCCTCACAGTGAGGAACTGGATTTGACTTGAATCAGTAACAGTTTGGTGAATCTGAAGAATGAATGTTTACTGAGTCCTTTTAGCATCTTTCAGTATAATTTGTGCAAAAGGTTGACAAACACAAAATGACAGTTTGTTGTCCTTCATTATTTAACACAGTCTGCATCACATGAAAACAGAACAATCAGTTTTATAATATCCCTAAAGTGAGAATTGTATTTATATTTTAATAATTACCAAATATTAACAAATGTTTCTCATTATGTTATACTGATGATTTTCTCACAAAGTGTTCATGATTTATACATTTTATAATTTGTTGTGTTTATTAATTAAGTTTTATTAAGCAATTACCTCAGTGCAGCAAAACAGTGACTCTAAATGGACAGAATATCCAAAATGCCGTTTTTAACAAAAATAATGTTATCATTAGAAGACACTTTTGGGAAAATGTCTTCACTGTATATTAAATATAACTATTTTTGTATTTTATAATACATGTTATATTCCTTTTACTTTTTTGTTGCTCAAACATATTTTCTCTTTACTGTGACAGTGATCTGGTGTTGAAATCAGTAGTGGTGTGAGGGCTCCTCCTCTGGTGGCTTCATGTTACAAGTGTTCAGACCCTGAGAGGTTTTTGTTCAGGTCTACTGATGGTTTGTGTTATTGTGGCTCTCTGGCACAGTAATACACAGCAGTGTCTTCAGGCTGCACATTCTGTCCAGTTAGAGTCACTGTTTTGCTGGAAGAGTCTAAACTGATACTGAACTTGTTCTTCAGTGAATCTTTGTAGAATGAATATCCAGTAGATTTCATTCCAATCCATTCCAGTCCTTTCCCTGCAGGCTGTCTGATCCAAGCTGTGTAGTAGCTGCTAACAGAATAAGAGACCTGACAGGTGATGGTCAGACGTTGATCTGGCTGCACAGTCACAGAGGCTGGCTGTGTCAACTGTTCACATTTTAAGCCTGTTAAAAAAGAAGATTTGTTTTAACATCATCAAGTTATACAAGAAGAACGACTGACTTCAATAAATCAAGAGAAACTCACATCCAGCTGCCAACAGCAACAGCAGAGCTACAGACAACATGGTTTATGTTGAAACTGACGAGCTGTGAACTCAACTGACTGACTGATGTGATGTTTTTATAGCTGAGCAACAAGGAAGCTCACTGAGTTTGCATAGAATCAAACACATGAAACGTAAACGTTGGTCTAACTGGAGCCAATTGAACAGTCTCTTCAATTTGTTCATTATATCTGCAAAGTGAAAACATGCCTGGAAATCACCTCTGCTTTACATTGGATAATGCTATTTTATTTGACACAAACATTTTGAAAATATCTCAGCATTTACTGAAATGAAACAGCTGTTAACTTTGATATTCATTTAAAATAGTAATGCCCAAATAATAACAGTTTGATTTTAAAAACATAATGTTAATTCTTGTAGAATTGTGAACAAGGATTAGGATCATTGTTATTATTCTTTATGTTAATTTTAACATGAAGCATAATGGAAAACATGTCCATTCAAATCAGCATTGAAATAACAATGATGATGGAAATGTAAACTAAAGGAGAAACCACCAGGAACGTTGCTTTCTATGAGCCAAGTTTATAATGTGTTTGGTATGTTTTCAAATGATTAAAACTCACTTTTTGTAATTATTTTGATGAGTTATTCATTCTTTTGCAGCAGCCAGGGCCATGTAAATAGCATGATAACATAAGTCTGATGCTGATGCTTTGCAGAGTTGAATAAAATAATGTCAATAGTTTCACAGGTGTTTGAAGACACATACAGAGAAAATGTATGATTTAAATGTTGTAATAGTCAACACATTTCACCTTCATCTGTGTGAAGATGAACAGTCTTAATCAAATATCATGCCGAGTTGTTTCTAGGTTTTGTTGTTTTGTTCCATTATTTTTATTTTGGCCCAATCACACAAAAACTAACAAACTGTAACAAATAAAGACAAAGGTAACAAAAAACAAAGATGTATTCTTACCCATGGAGAGATGTAGATACATTTTATTTATTGCAAATTATTAATATTCTCTACACATCTCATTTAGACCTTATCTGCAGTTAAAACACAACAATAATCCTTTGATAATAGTTCTATTATCTCATCAAATATGAAAAAACTCTCCATATATAATATTAAGCTTTGATACAGTCCAGTGTCCAGTCAATGATAAGAACAGCAGATCTGAGTGTCTCCTTTGAGTAACAGAGAGAGAAACTTCACACATAACTTTTTCACTCTCAAAATACTTTCTTTGTATTTCACATCATTTACAGTCATTATTGTGTCTCAGTTTATAGAAATTCAATTTATTTGTTGAAGTTTAATTTCAGCGTCCATATTTTAATGCTGTCTTTTGTCCCTTTCACAAACAAGTGATCTTTTATGTGTTTAATGTGAAATACAGATATTTCTCCATTTTCAGGACTTTGTATCATGCAGGGAAAATGTAAAATGATTGATACAAATTAATTTGTAAAGTAGAATATAGAACAAAAAACAATGTTTAAAATTGATATGAAAAAACATAATCAACTTGATGCTATCAGCCTGAAAATAATGAGCGCTGTAGGATTTTGTACAGCTGCTCAACCAGCTCCAGTCACTGTGGGTCTCTAGCACAATAATAAACAGCAGAATCTTCAGTCTTCAGACTGTTCATCTGCAGATACACCTGCTGTCTGCTGTTGTCTCTGGAGATGGTAAACCGGCCTTGAACTGACTGAGAGTAGTAGATATAAGCACTATCAGATCTGATATAAGCGATCCACTCGAGTCCTTTTCCAGGAGCCTGTCTGACCCAGTTCATGCTATAGCTGCTGAATGTGAATCCAGATGTTGTACAAGTCAGTCTGTGTGATTCTCCAGGCCTTTTAACCACTGGTTCAGATTCTGTCAGAGTCTGACCATCAACACCTGTCAAGAGAATAGAAAATGTGAAATAAGGTGGTGACACAAAGAAAAGCCATCAAAGACAAAGATCAGTGACTATCTTCACCTGCCCAGCAGATAGTGAAGAGCAGCAGTCCTGTCCTATAGTCCATCATGTTACACTGTGTGTCCACTGTCCTCTGTCCTCCTCTCTGCAGTCACATAAATAGAGCTGGAAGACATGTGAGTTTTGCATTGACTCCTCACAGGGAGGAGACAACTGGATTATTTAATGAATCAGTCAGTCCTCCAAGTCAGCTGTTTTAATGTCTGTCTGACATAGTTTATCTTCAGTAACACTACATCATAATCATTCTCATCATACGAACATGTTCATTTTAGTTCAGACATCTGCTACATGAACATACATAATTTATCTTGGTATCAAGTTTTCTCACCCGTCACTTTGAGCATAATGGGCAGCACATAAGAACTTTTACAATAATATTAATAATCTACAGTTTTATTCTGATCACCAACTCCACTGACATCAATGAAAATTGCTTCATTATCATCTCACTGTGATACAATGTGGTACAATTTAACAATGTTTTGAACATATTTTGTTTTGTGGACATTTCACTTTTCTAATTATGTTCTTCAAATGAGAGAACTCCATTCTTTCTATGACTGAGTGCTGTAACGTCATGAGGAGAATAAATATGTATTTATGAGTAATTATTCCATCAGACATCTGACTATTCAGTGTTTCTAATGTGTTTATGAGTGAGAATCCACTGAAAGCTCCTCACAGGATCCAGCTGCCAGCAGCAGAATCAGAGCTACAGAGAACATGGTTGATGTTGAAGCTGAAGTGATGTGAGCTCTTCTCTCCTCTCACTGACACACACACACACACACACACACACACACACACACACACACACACATTTATTTATGAGGAAACACATGAGGAGGCCGATTTACATAATGGTGACAGTAAATCAGCTGACTAAAGTATATTAACATAATTTCAAATGTAGCTGACATGTTCAGCTGTTCTCACAAAGACTATAGTGGAACTTGAATCTCAGATAAACTCACTTTTAGATTGTTGATGGAACGTTTCTGTAATTTTAAGTCATCTAACATCACTTTGAATTAAAGACTCTTGATCCTGTCACTAATGCAGTTATGATTGAAATTATAATTATATGTTTGTTTGTTTTTTAAAGAAACAGTGTTATGGAAGTGAAACTGACTTTTTGAGGATTAATTTCTACAAATCAATGTATTCCATCACTTTAAAGACTATATACATTATACAATGATGTATGTATATATATATATATATATATATATATATATACATTTATATATATATATATATATATATATATATATATATATATATATATATATATATATACATTTATATAAATGTATCGATAAAAACTGTTTCCGTTAAATTAGGGACTATTTATAAACCTAAGACTCTCTCCCTTTCTACAGTGATCTGGTGTTGAAATCATTAGTGGTGTGAGGGCTCCTCCTCTGGTGGCTTCATGTTACAAGTGTTCAGACACTGAGAGGTTTTTGTTCAGGTCTACTGATGGTTTGTGTTATTGTGGCTCTCTGGCACAGTAATACACAGCAGTGTCTTCAGGCTGCACATTCTGTCCAGTTAGAGTCACTGTTCCAGCAGAAGTGTCTCTGCTGTAACTGAACTTGTTCTTTAGAGCATCATTTTGGTAAAAGTCTCCTCCACCCCACCGATGTGAAATCCAGTCCATCGGTTTTCCTTCACACTGTCTGATCCAACCTGTTGCATAGCTGTTATCAGTCAAAGAATAACCAGAGACCTGACAGCTGATGGTCAAAGACTGTCCAGGCTGCACAACCATTGAGTCTGGCTGGATGAGATCAAGACTGTTCACACCTGTGGAAACACAAATCAACATTATCTCCATCAGACATCTGACTATTCAGTGTTTCTAATGTGTTTATGAGTGAGAATCCACTGAAAGCTCCTCACAGGATCCAGCTGCCAGCAGCAGAATCAGAGCTACAGAGAACATGGTTGATGTTGAAGCTGAAGTGATGTGAGCTCTTCTCTCCTCTCACTGACACAAACACACACACACACACACACACACACACACACACACACACCACTTCTTATATGTAACCTTCATTTGAATATTGTTGAATCATTTTTGAATTCCACTTGAATCACTTTCAGATGTAAACAGTTTGTCTTCTCGAGTGATCAGACTAGGTAGAGCATTTATTTATTTTTTATTGAAAAAAAATATTTGTATAAAAAAGCTTATTTGGACTAAAATGTCATCATGTAGATGGTTAAAGAAATTATTTGATTTACTGTAAAAAACATCTCTTAATATCATGAAGTTTGTATATATTAATATTAATACTGTACTATAGAGAGCTTTTTAAAGCAAAGTTTTCACTCTAACTGAAGCAGTCTCATACATTTTCATTCACAGTTAAGTCACCTCAGTGAGGTGGATTACTGCTAAGAGAGGAGAACGTTTGTCTTATCACACTATCACTTATTCATTCCACTTGTATTACAATGTCTTACAAGCACAAGACTAAACAGCAGCTCCCCAGTCTTCCAGCTGTTTATGGTGACATGTATTTGAGAATGTGAGCTACAACTTATTAATCACATGAAGCTGCAGTCACTACTGATCCAGCTCTACATTTTTTATATTTGTGTTATTTTTGAACTTGTATTGTGACCTACTTTAGATAATAATGAATAGGTTACATTAATGTGGCTGAGATGTGTTCATGTTGTGTTTATTTTATTCAGACTTAAATAAGAAGACAGACGTTGTTTTTTCTATATTTAGTTGTGTTGTAGGACAGTTGGATATTTTTTTATTCATACTTTTATTAGATATTGTTTATGGTTAATGCTGGCCGTGATCATGATTTTATTAAAAACAAAAGATACAAAAAATAGAAGTATTTCTTAGTATATTAGCACAGTAAGAATTAGTATTGTAGGATTTTGTACAGCTGCTCAACCAGCTCCAGTCACTGTGGGTCTCCAGCACAATAATAAACAGCAGAATCTTCAGTCTTCAGACTGTTCATCTGCAGATACACCTGCTGTCTGCTGTTGTCTCTGGAGATGGTAAACCGGCCTTGAACTGACTGAGAGTAGGATTTGCCGCTACCAGTATCAGCAGTGGCAACCCACTCCAGTCCTTTTCCAGGAGCCTGTCTGACCCAGGCCATATAGTAGCTGCTGATTGTGAATCCAGAGGCTGTACAGATCAGTCTGTGTGATTCTCCAGGCCTTTTAACCACTGGTTCAGATTCTGTCAGAGTCTGACCATCAACACCTGTCAAGAAAAACAAGAAAAATAGTCACTTGTTGTAAGTTTGTAACTTGTTGAAGAACAATTTTACTCAAGACCTTCATCTTCACCTGCCCAGCAGATAGTTAAGAGCAGCAGTCCTGTCCTATAGTCCATCATGTTACACTGTGTGTCCTCTGTCCTCTGTCCTCCTCTCTGCTGTCAGATAAGTAGAGGTGGAAGACATCTGAGTTTTGCATTGACTCCTCCTTTTTGATGGAACAGTGTTCTCTGTTCATCCCTCCTCTAAACTGATTTTCAATTCAAGGCCTTTTCTGAACTAACAATGTTTTGTGTGTTTTTGTAATAATCATTTCTCTGTATCTTGCCGTTTTTAATTTGTTTACAAATTAGTTTTTGGGACATTTGTTTAACCTTATGCAACTAAAGTAAGTTTTATTTATTTAGCTTTTTTTTAAAACACATTGTCAAGCAAAAACAGCAAAGGTGTGATCAACTTTTGTTTTGCAGTTGGAGCAGAGGATAGATAAAGCCAGAGCTTTAAGGATCAGAGTGGTCGAGAGGAAGATCAACAATGTAGCTCAGGGCAAGATCATGCAGTGCCTTATATGTAATTAACGGGATGTTTTGTTTATTCTGAATTTTACCAGAAGGGTCCATCAAAGGTAATACATTTATGATAATATCATTCATATTCAGGGGGTTTAGAGACACTTCAACTGAGGTACAGAAAGGTGAACTACCTACAAGTCAGGAGATGCAGACCTTGCTGGCTTGGTTTGAGAGGCGAACAACATCACATGTCTCCTTTTTTTTGTCCACCTTGAGATAAAAAGGAACAAAATTTCAAGCATTTGTTTTGAGGGAAACTCTGACATCCAACATCTTTTAGCTGTGTGCTGAGTTTTGGCTTGTAGCTTCTACCTCAATACCTGAAGACAATTCAGCTGAATGTATTTCATTGCTTGTGAAGTTCAGTGTTCAGCAATTAATAAACATGTAATTCAGTTTTTCTTGAGGAAATATATACAATGGTGTATTAGTGCTTGTAACCTTTAAGTATTTAAACTGATGTAACAGTGATCTGGTGTTGAAATCAGTAGTGGTGTGAGGGCTCCTCCTCTGGTGGCTTCATGTTACAAGTGTTCAGACACTGAGAGGTTTTTGTTCAGGTCTACTGATGGTTTGTGTTATTGTGGCTCTCTGGCACAGTAATACACAGCAGTGTCTTCAGGCTGCACATTCTGTCCAGTTAGAGTCACTGTTTTGCTGGAAGAGTCTAAACTGATACTGAACTTGTTCTTCAGTGAATCTTTGTAGTATGCTGTGCATCCAACACAGTTGTATCCAATCCATTCCAGTCCTTTCCCTGCAGGCTGTCTGATCCAAGCTGTGCTGTAGCTGCTAACAGAATAAGAGACCTGACAGGTGATGGTCAGACGTTGATCTGGCTGCACAGTCACAGAGGCTGGCTGTGTCAACTGTTCACACTTCACACCTGTTAAAAAAAGAAGATTTGTTGTAACATCATCAAGTTATACAAGAAGAACGACTGACTTTGATAAATCAAGAAAAACTCACATCCAGCTGCCAACAGCAGCAGCAGAGCTACAGACAACATGGTTTATGTTGAAACTGACGAGCTGTGAACTCAACTGACTGACTGATGTGATGTTTTTATAGCTGAGCAACAAGGAAGCTCATTGAGTTTGCATAGAATCAGACATATCAGAATCAGCAACACAGTGAAATTTGTAGACAGTAAGATCACACTGCAGAGTGCAAAGGGTGCTGGAATACATAATGATAAATGTAACAGATTGCTTTATATACATGAGATAGGTGGATATGACAGTATACAGTGTATGCATCGATGCAATAATTTTTGTTAAACTGGTGCCAATAGAAGAGTCTGTTCAGTATTAATATATCTGCAGAGTGATAACATGCGTTGAAATTACCTCTACTTTACATTTGATATTTTCATTTCATGACACACTCAATTATAGCAGTTTGAAAACGTCCCTGCATTCACAGAAATGAAACAACTGTTAGCTTTGTTTTGCTATTGTCATTTGTTAACTCCTTACTGCATTTATTCATGCACTTATTTGCCTACTTACTGGACTTACTGACTGTATATGCGTCAACAGAAATATAGTGACAGCAGCCAGTAACATGTAAATAGTGAAAATGAAGCCTGATGCTGCTGGTTTGCAGATTTGAATCCTAGACTTTTAGTGGCTTCTGTGTTTTCAGATGTTTGAAGACACAGACACAACAGCAGATCTGAATGTGTTCTCTAAGTAACAGGAGAGAGAAACTTGATGCTGACTGCCCTCTGGTGACTTCATAAAAGAAACATTTTTTACTCTCATATTGTGACTCTCTCTATATTCTAAATCATTTGCATATTTTGTTTTCATTTGTATTTGTAGAAGTTACATTTCAGCAATCAGATTGTTGTCTTTGGTCCTTTCATGAACAAGTTATCTTTATGGTGTTTTCATGTGTTTTCATGAATGAGCAGGGAAACGATTCATTTATTGTCGACATAAAACAACTTGTGAAAAATGTATTATAAATTAATTAATAAAAGGTATAAATGTAATGGAAAAAAAGAATGAATAATATTCATGCTTAGGTTCTAACAGCCCAGTAACAATGAGCGCTGTAGGATTTTGTACAGCTGCTCAACCAGCTCCAGTCACTGTGAGTCTCTAGCACAATAATAAACAGCAGAATCTTCAGTCTTCAGACTGTTCATCTGCAGATACACCTGCTGTCTGCTGTTGTCTCTGGAGATGGTAAACCGGCCTTGAACTGACTGAGAGTAGTAAGTGCTAGTGGTTTGTATTGTAGCAACCCACTCCAGTCCTTTTCCAGGAGCCTGTCTGACCCAGTTCATATAGTAGCTGCTGAATGTGAATCCAGATGTTGTACAAGTCAGTCTGTGTGATTCTCCAGGCCTTTTAATCACTGGTTCAGATTCTGTCAGAGTCTGACCATCAACACCTAATAAGATATAATAAAAAAAAAACATCATGAGAAATATGTCAGTTACATGAATGGAAACTTTGTCAAATCAAGAATTGTCAAAATCTTCACCTGCCCAGCAGATAGTGAAGAGCAGCAGTCCTGTCCTATAGTCCATCATGTTACACTGTGTGTCCACTGTCCTCTGTCCTCCTCTCTGCAGTCACATAAGTAGAGCTGGAAGACGTCTGAGTTTTGAATTGACTCCTCCTCACAGGGAGGATATACTTCATTAGGCTTTGCATACATGAAAAAATATATACTGTATATTTAATTGAGGTGAAAGGAATGACTGTAGTCAAATATAACAAAATACATATATTCAAGTCGTGTACTGAAAGGGTGGAGTCAGTGATTCTTGAGACAGTTTGTTGATATCTGAACTCTTGATTTACCTTCCCTCTCACTCCCACTGCCGTTCTTCTTCATGACTGTGAATGAGCATCAGCTCTTGCTGATTGGCTGGAATAGTGCTGTTTGGCTCAGCCCGAGCTCCTTTGTTTGTTTCCCATTTACAGAGCTGGGGCTTTTCTTCAGTGCACACACAAAACAGACGGTTAGTGGACCCTGAGGACATATTCACTGAATTTGACCAAAAGTGCATTGGATTAGAATCGCTGACCTCACCTTTAAGTACAAATTCAACTTGACTTGAGTATTTCCAATTCATGCAACTTTAAACTTCTATTCCATGTCATCTCAGTGGAAAATACAAACAAAATGAAAGTTCCTTTTTCGTAACTTTAGCTAAAATATCTGAATTCTTCTTTCAACATTGGTGAATGAGCATCCTGCAATCGGTGACCTGTCCAGGTCAATAGTAAGGCCACTCACTCAACTAAACAACGTATCAACTACACCCTGCAGCAGAATACGCACTGCACTCTCATGTCTCTCTGACTAACCCAACACACATGCAAAGGCTCAAACCCGACACACACAGAACTCATGGCTCTGCTTCTTCTTTTCATTGCCTTCCTGGTATTTAAGAAGAGGAGAGACAATGTCTTGCTTAAATCTAGGTTCATACGAAAGACACTCGATCAAAGTTGTCCAAATGGGGTTCAGTTAGGTCCACAAAGAGACATGATGACTGGCTCTCTTAGCGCAACCTGTTGCTGCTCTGGATGGCTGTCATTTAGAGTGGAAAGTTGTCTCTTGTACTCAGCATTCATATTTGTGAATAAATGATTTGCAGTTTGAATAATGAAAACTGCTGGGCATTAGTAAGCATTTAAAAGACATTTTAGTGACAATTGCAAGTGACAAATAATTGTGTTGTGATTTTATAGACCTTGAACATTTTGCTCTTGAGGCTTTTTAGGGGGCTGAAGTATTAATCAGGTATCTCAGAACCCCCGTGACCCCCCTTATTTTGCACACTGCTCTAGCCCCTTCGCTAAAAAAAAAGCTAGTCTAGTGAAGGGATGGATGGATGGAATGTTAATTGTATGTTCCTCTAATTGAGCACATTGAAGTCTTAGCTGACATGTTTCAATTGCACATGTCTAAAATGCTTTATATCAAGATCCCATTCATGTTTCTTTCAGAGAAGCAGAAATCATGCTTGAGGTCTCACTCCCTGTCATTTCATCAACATCTTGAATGCTGTCTCAACATCAGCTGTACTGCTCTCAATCACCCTCTCCACTCTCTACCTCCACACTCCTTCCTTCAACCCCTTTCCTCTGAGGCCAACCTCCTGTCTCCATCATCCAGGACCAAGCTGCTCCAATCATTTCATGTTCAAGGAGTTACTCCAAACTCCCCTTTCAAACATTTTCAATGCTAGATCTTACATACTCAGCTATTTTTCACCTGTATTTGATTTTGTTGTTTTGGGTTCTTTAATTTGTCATGTATGGCGTCTGAGTATCTTGAAAAGTGCTCTGATGTGGTTTTTTAACAAAATATTTTCTTGTCCTTATTATTTTGTGATAGTGGAGAATAGTTATTAATGTCATGGAGAATAAATATTAATATAGTTACAATTTGTATCCCTTTAATAGACCCTGTTTAGAGACATTTTGGTCATAAAATAATAAAAACAATTTTCATTAAAATCAGTGGTTCAGGACAAGTGATACTGAGACAACTGAATGTCCCCAGTGGTGGTGATGAATAGAGGAAGTAGTTTTTGAACGACTCTCCTATTATTGTCTCTCACTGTGTCTCTTCTGGCGCAGTAATACACTGCTGTGTCCTCGGTCTTCAGACTGTTCATCTGTAGATAGAGTTTACTGCTGGAGTCATCTCTGGAGATGGTGAATCTACCCTGGACTGACTGGGAGTAATAGATATGAGAACTGCCTGTGTGTATAAAAGCGATCCACTCCAGTCCTTTTCCAGGAGCCTGTCTGACCCAGTTCATACGGTAGCTGCTGAATGTGAATCCAGATGTTGTACAAGTCAGTCTGTGTGATTCTCCAGGCCTTTTAACCACTGGTTCAGATTCTGTCAGAGTCTGACCATCAACACCTGTCAAGAGAATAGAAAATGTGAAATAAGGTGGTGACACAAAGAAAAGCCATCAAAGACAAAGATCAGTGACTATCTTCACCTGCCCAGCAGATAGTGAAGAGCAGCAGTCCTGTCCTATAGTCCATCATGTTACACTGTGTGTCCACTGTCCTCTGTCCTCCTCTCTGCAGTCACATAAGTAGAGCTGGAAGACGTCTGAGTTTTGCATTGACTCCTCCTCACAGTGAGGAACTGGATTTGACTTGAATCAGTAACAGTTTGGTGAATCTGAAGAATGAATGTTTACTGAGTCCTTTTAGCATCTTTCAGTATAATTTGTGCAAAAGGTTGACAAACACAAAATGACAGTTTGTTGTCTTTCATTACTTAACACAGTCTGCATCACATGAAAACAGGACAATCAGTTTTATAATATCTCTAAAGTAAGAATTGTATTTATATTTGAATAATTACCAAATATTAACAAATGTTGCTCATTATGTTATACTGATGATTTTCTCACAAAGTTTTCATGATTTATACATTTCATAATTTGTTGTGTTTATTAATTAAGCTTTATTAAGCATTTAATTACCTCAGTGCAGCAAAACAGTGACTCTAAATGGACAGAATGTGTTTTTCAGTGAGTACAAAAACATTGAATTGTTTTTAGATGTGTTAGATGATCAACTTTTAAAAATGCAGTTTTTAATAAAAATAATGTTATCATTCAGAAGACACTTTTGGGAAAATGTCTTCACTGTATATTAAATAATATAAATATTATTGTATTTTATAATACATGTTTTATTCCTTTTACTTTTTTGTTGCTCAAACATATTTTCTCTTTACTGTGACAGTGATCTGGTGTTGAAATCATTAGTGGTGTGAGGGCTCCTCCTCTGGTGGCTTCATGTTACAAGTGTTCAGACACTGAGAGGTTTTTGTTCAGGTCTACTGATGGTTTGTGTTATTGTGGCTCTCTGGCACAGTAATACACAGCAGTGTCTTCAGGCTGCACATTCTGTCCAGTTAGAGTCACTGTTTTGCTGGAAGAGTCTAAACTGATACTGAACTTGTTCTTCAGTGAATCTTTGTAGTATGAAGCTCCAGTAGATTTCGTTCCAATCCATTCCAGTCCTTTCCCTGCAGGCTGTCTGATCCAAGCTGTGTAGTAGCTGCTAAGATCATAAGAGACCTGACAGGTGATGGTCAGACGTTGACCTGGCTGCACAGTCACAGAGGCTGGCTGTGTCAACTGTTCACATTTCACACCTGTTTAAAAAAGGAAAAGTTTTGTCACAAAATATACTTGAAGCAGAATTGTTGATTTTGAGAAATCCAGAGAGACTCACATCCAGCTGTCAACAGCAGCAGCAGAGCTACAGACAACATGGTTTATGTTGAAACTGAAGAGATATGAACTTCACTAACAGCCTGATGTGATGTTTTTATAGCCAAGTAACAAGGGAGCTCACTGAGTTTGCATATAATCAAACATATGAAGCATCAACACTGGTCTAACTGCAGCCAATAGAAGAGTCTGTTCAGTGTTATTATATCTGCAGAGTGAAACTATAGTTTTCATGCCTGAAAATCAACTCTGCTTTACATTTTATATTATTATATATTACTTTATTTTGAAAATGTCCCGGTATTTACAGAATCAAACAACCTTTAACTTTGCTCTTAACTATCAATGCTTAAGTGTATTATGTATTTTCTGCGTATATAATTCTTGTATAATTTCAAACAATGATCAGATTCAAGATTTACTTCAAACATATGAGTTCAGCTTCATTGTAAGAACTTCATTTTTTATTTATTTGCTCACTTTCTGTACTTACTGACTGTATTTGCTGTAAAGAGAAATACAGTGACAGCAGCCAGGGTCATGTAAATAGTATGAAAAGTTAAGTCTGCTGGTTTGCAAGTTTGAATCAAAGACTTTTGATTGGTTTTAGTGTTTGCAGATGTTTGAAGACGCACACATACAGAGAAACATGGAGCCTTGAGAGGAAAACAGCTGTTCAGACACTGAAACCTGTGTGACAAAATACAAAGAAACAACCTTTAGCTGTGATTAAACTATGGTCGTCAAAGCTTTTATGTAATGATGAAAATATGTTGCTTTCATGAATGTGGTCGTGTCAGACATGAAAAATATGTATTATTATATTATTACTACTATAGCCAAATAAAATACAAACGTTGGCAAACAAAAGAAAAAGATCAGAAAGATCAGAAATAACGACACAGGTTTACTCCTGCCAATATGCAGATTAGGTAATTTTTATTGATATTCACATAACTTTATTTCATAAAACTGTCATTATTCTCTCCACATCTTATATTATACCCTCCTAAAGATGAAAAAACGTTCTAAATGAAGTATTCATCTCCGTATATGATTCCTTTAGTTGTAAACAATAAAGTAAAATGCTGTCATCTTTCCACTTCTCCTCCACTTTATGGATCACTGCTGTCTTTAGTCACAAATGCTTTTCATGAAGCAGTTGAGTACAATATGTGATGAAAATAGTGAAATGTTTTACTTTTATTATGCTGTCTTTGGCCCTTTTATGAACAAGTTATCTGTATTCTGTTTTTTGCGTTTAATATTTATTAAAACCAGATCCACCCGAGGGTCCCCCATTTGGACGCAGAGTACATCAAAACTTAGAGAGTTTTGTGTTAAAAGTAACTGGCAGAGAACCCACGAAGAACGAATATAGTGATGTTATAGTTCTGCAGAAACCTCAGCGTCCTGGGAACAACATGAACTAGGTCACTTCTACATGAGACAAACACATCTCCCATCAGCCAAGCAAACAAATAACAAAATATCATAAATCATACTCGATATGACTGGGACAGACCGGAGAAAAAGGCTGCTACACTCCGTTAGCAACGTGCTACCTACGAACATGCAGCATGAAAAAGCACGAGCGCCTGACGGAGATTACGGACATAGTTTCCATTTCTCTCCCCGGTAAACCATCGCAGAGATATTCAGCTTCGAACACAAAAAGTCACACAGCTTTCATCGAATATTGTACTTACTTTTGGTCGAATCTCAGCGAAAAAATGGAATATCTCCGTACTTCCAACGCATGTTTGTCCAGCTGCTGGTGCTCCGTGTGAATCCGTTCGATTCGTGTCTCTCCGACACTCCTCGGATTCTTGGGAGGGTTGGAAGCTCAGCAAATCAGATTTCAGAGCTGGACCTTTTTGAGCTTTATTGGCTAATAGTGCTGTCAATCATCTAGCTTTCAATTCCAGGCAATTCTATTGGCTCCTACGGTTCGAAGGATGTCTCAATGGTGAAAATCGGAGAAGGGGGGGCTGAGATACAGCCCTGAACAGAGAGTCGAAGCAGGATTTGACCTTAAACTAAATAACTAAAAAGGGCATAGAAAGAGCTTAAAACACTCAAAAAAGGTCCAATCTTCGGTCTATTGATTCAATGAACATCATGAGTGATACATAGAAGTGATATAGAGTGTTTTTGAATTTTAAAAATACTTTTTTATTCAAATCTTGGAGTATTTGATCAGTTTTCTAATTTGAAATGCTCTATATTTCATAAATGTTTCACTGTATCTATGTATAGCTGTGTATATAGAGCCTATATCAGTTGTTCTAAGAGCCCAGCATATTAAAAGTCTTGGATACCCATACTTTCCAAAAAACAATACCCTAAAAGTGCTGTTTTTCAAGATCGAGCTTTTGAGTTTTCCAAGTTCTGCTGTGTTCCATCCTTATCTTATGTGAACCAGTAACATGTATTCTGATAGTTCCATGATTTTTCTCATCTCAAAAATATATAAAAAAAGTTTTTTTATTTTTTTATTTATTTATTTATTTTTTTTTTTTTATACAATTAATTAGGTATTTCTTATCTTTATTCGAGCTGAGGCCTGCAAATAGGCCTCGTTTTTAAAAGGTTAATTAATATTTTTCAGGAAAAATTTTTAGGAATGTGTGTAATGCAAGGATATATGTAAAGTAAACCATATCATGTAAAAATGATATATACAGAAATTAAGTATAAAATATAAATACTATAATAATATATAATGCTCTTCCTCTATACCGTCCAAATAACAGTGAATATTATTGTAGGATTTTGTACAGCTGCTCAACCAGCTCCAGTCACTGTGAGTCTCTAGCACAATAATAAACAGCAGAATCTTCAGTCTTCAGACTGTTCATCTGCAGATACACCTGCTGTCTGCTGTTGTCTCTGGAGATGGTAAACCGGCCTTGAACTGACTGAGAGTAGTATTTGGTGCTACTAGCAGTATCAGCAGCAATCCACTCCAGTCCTTTTCCTGGAGCCTGTCTGACTCAGTTCATATAGTAGCTGCTAAATGTGAATCCAGAGGCTGTACAGATCAGTGTGTCTGATTCTCCAGGCCTTTTAATCACTGGTTCAGATTCTGTCAGAGTCTGACCATCAACACCTGTCAAGAGAATAGAAAATGTGAAATAAGGTGGTGACACAAAGAAAAGCCATCAAAGACAAAGATCAGTGACTATCTTCACCTGCCCAGCAGATAGTGAAGAGCAGCAGTCCTGTCCTATAGTCCATCATGTTACACTGTGTGTCCACTGTCCTCTGTCCTCCTCTCTGCAGTCACATAAGTAGAGCTGGAAGACGTCTGAGTTTTGCATTGACTCCTCCTCACAGGGAGCATAGAACTAGAATGCACTTGGCTCTCAGTTTATTGTTTGGTGGAAGTGTAGAATCAGTTCCTCCAAGTCAGTTGATTTTAAGTTTGTCTGACATATTTTAATTCAATTTGCGTTAAAGGAACCGTGTGTAACATTTAGGGTGATTATTTGGCAGAAATGGAATATAATATTCATAACTATGTTTTCTTTAGTTGATAATGACTGAGCTGCGGTGGAGACGCTGAAGTGAACCAGGGGAAGTGAAGATTACTCAAGTTGACGACTACTTTGCTTGTTACTGTTGTTACTGTTGCAGTTGTAACAGTGCTTACAACTTTATTGCTTACTGCAATAAAGCACAAAGCCAAAACTTTATCAATACATACAATACCAATGTGAAACGTGTTTCAGTCGGCTCTGTCCGCACACAAACGCAGCATGATCGGCCCAATGCATTTAAAAAATATAAAAATATATCTGATGTCTGTGTTCTTCATTATTGATTATTATCATTTATGAACTTCACTCAGAAATGTGTGTTTTATTGACATTTTAGATTCGCTTCCAGTGAGAGATTAATGACTTTATGAAGTGACTTTGCTGTTGTAAAGATAACTGTTGCTGCTTTAGAAACAATTAGTTATATTTAAATAATGAATACATTCTTATCCTGTTCTGAATTTATTTGTTTTTCAAATGTTATGTGTGTTTTTAAAGGCAATTATTTAGTCATTAAGAAGAACAGAGTATTGATAAGAGTAGCTCCTTACCAGAGGGCCACCGTAGTTCTTGTCATCATGTTTTATCATACACCAATGTTTAGAACATATTGTGGATCGTGGACTTTTCTCATTATTTTTTGATTCACACAAGCTCGCTCTGTGATCAACTATTTTTCAATATTTTTCTCTTTTCAAACTGATTTTGTATAATTTATGGTTTGTACTTGTGTATTCATATTTGAGATAGTGAGCTACAACTTGTATCACATGAATCACATGAAGCTGCAGTCACTACTGATCCAGCTATAACAATTTTATATTTGTCGGATATTTTTTTATTCATATTTTTATTAGATATTGTTTATGGTTGATGCTGGCCTTGATCATGATTTTATTAAAAACAACAGATACAAAAAATAAGAGTATTTCTTAGTATATTAGCACAGTAAGAATGAGCGCTGTAGGATTTTGTACAGCTGCTCAACCAGCTCCAGTCACTGTGGGTCTCCAGCACAATAATAAACAGCAGAATCTTCCGTCTTCAGACTGTTCATCTGCAGATACACCTGCTGTCTGCTGTTGTCTCTGGAGATGGTAAACCGGCCTTGAACTGACTGAGAGTAGTATTTGGTGCTACCAGTATCAGCAGCAATCCACTCCAGTCCTTTTCCTGGAGCCTGTCTGACCCAATGCATCCAGTAGCTACTAAGAGTGAATCCAGATGTTGTACAAGTCAGTCTGTGAGATTCTCCAGGCCTTTTAATCACTGGTTCAGATTCTGTCAGAGTCTGACCATCAACACCTGTCAAGAGAATAGAAAATGTGAAATAAGGTGGTGACACAAAGAAAAGCCATCAAAGACAAAGATCAGTGACTATCTTCACCTGCCCAGCAGATAGTGAAGAGCAGCAGTCCTGTCCTATAGTCCATCATGTTACACTGTGTGTCCACTGTCCTCTGTCCTCCTCTCTGCAGTCACATAAGTAGAGCTGGAAGACGTCTGAGTTTTGCATTGACTCCTCCTCACAGGGAGGAACTGGATTTGACTTGAATCAGTAACAGTTTGATGAATCTGAAGAATGAATGTTTACTGAGTCCTTTTAGCATCTTTCAGTATAATTTGTGTAAAAGGTTGACAAACACAAAATGACAGTTTGTTGTCCTTCATTACTTAGCACAGTCTGCATCACATGAAAACAGGACAATCAGTTTTATAATATCCCTAAATTGAGAATTGTATTTATATTTGAATAATTACCAAATATGAACAAATATTAATGATTATGTTATACTGTTGATTTTTTCACAAAGTGTTCACGAGTCATACCTTTCATAATTTGTTGAGATTATTAATTAAGCTTTATTAAACATTTAACTACTTCAGTGCATTGATACCGCAGATACCATTGATGTTTTTCAGTGAGTACAAATACATTTATTAATTGTTTTTCATTTCTTGTTTGATAATTAATTACAATAAGGTTGTCTTATAATTGTTGTTAATCATGATAAACTGTCCTAACACTCTTTGACATGTGTTTTCAAAGCCCTGACTCATGCTTCATGCTTCTCATACAGAGATGAGTGTTGAGTGATCATATTCTCCACATCAATCCCTCCTTGAAGAAGATATTGACACTAGTGAGATCCAAAGAACAAAGAAGGACTGATCATCTCAGGTGTACTTGATTCATTTTAGAGTCAAGTTTAGAAGCCCATCAGAGTCTGGTGTCTTTGAGGAAAACATTATTCCTCCATTTTCTTTCAGATAATCAACTTTTTAAAATGTATAATTTTTTAGATTCCGCTGAAGTTGCGATTTACCTGAATAAATATCTAAACATTTTTGTAAAAGTCTTTTTTTTCTCCATTTTTCATGTTCTTCATTTCAGGGTTTTGTGATGTATTCAGAAAAAAAAGTGTACAAACTGCTAATCACATGGAAGCTTTGTATTTTTGTTACCAAAATGTAATTTTCTTGCTTGAACTTCTTGCATCCTCATTAAGACACATTAAGAGACCCAGTCTCACCACACTTACACACAAAATGTAATCATTTGTATTTATTGCAAAATAGAAACACTGAGACAACTGAATGTTCCCAGAATAGAGGAAGTAGTTTTTGAACGACTCTCCTATTATTGTCTCTCACTGTGGGTCTCTGGCGCAGTAATACACTGCTGTGTCCTCGGTCTTCAGACTGTTCATCTGTAGATAGAGTTTACTGCTGGAGTCATCTCTGGAGATGGTGAATCTACCCTGGAATGACTGGGAGTAACGGAGAGGAGGTGAAGTGCCTGCTGTGTATACAATTGCGATCCACTCCAGTCCTTTTCCAGGAGCCTGTCTTATCCAGCTCATATAGGAGCTGCTGAATGTGAATCCAGATGTTGTACAAGTCAGTCTGTGTGATTCTCCAGGCCTTTTAATCACTGGTTCAGATTCTGTCAGAGTCTGACCATCAACACCTGTCAAGAGAATAGAAAATGTGAAATAAGGTGGTGACACAAAGAAAAGCCATCAAAGACAAAGATCAGTGACTATCTTCACCTGCCCAGCAGATAGTGAAGAGCAGCAGTCCTGTCCTATAGTCCATCATGTTACACTGTGTGTCCACTGTCCTCTGTCCTCCTCTCTGCAGTCACATAAGTAGAGCTGGAAGACGTCTGAGTTTTGCATTGACTCCTCCTCACAGTGAGGAACTGGATTTGACTTGAATCAGTAACAGTTTGGTGAATCTGAAGAATGAATGTTTACTGAGTCCTTTTAGCATCTTTCAGTATAATTTGTGTAAAAGGTTGACAAACACAAAATGACAGTTTGTTGTCCTTCATTATTTAGCACAGTCTGCATCACATGAAGACTTGGACAATCAGTTTTATAATATCCCTAAAGTGAGAATTGTATTTATATTTTAATAATTACCAAATATTAACAAATGTTGCTCTTTATGTTATACTGATGATTTTTTTCATAAAGTGTTCACGAGTCATACCTTTCATAATTTGTTGAGATTATTAATTAAGCTTCATTAAACATTTAACTACTTCAGTGCATTGATACCACAGATACCACTGATGTTTTTCAGTGAGTACAAATACATTTAATAATTGTTTTTCATTTCTTGTTTGATGATTAACTTTTGAAAATGCAGTTTTTAGTAATGTTATCATTACTGTGTGTCACACACAGAAGACACTTTTAGGAAAATGTCTTCACTGTATATTAATTATAAATAATAAGGTATTTTATAATACATGTTTTATTCCTTTTACTTTTTTGTTGCTCAAACATATTTTCTCTTTACTGTGACAGTGATCTGGTGTTGAAATCATCAGTGGTGTGAGGGCTCTTCCTCTGGTGGCTTCATGTTACAAGTGTTCAGACACTGAGAGGTTTTTGTTCAGGTCTACTGATGGTTTGTGTTATTGTGGCTCTCTGGCACAGTAATACACAGCAGTGTCTTCAGGCTGCACATTCTGTCCAGTTAGAGTCACTGTTTTGCTGGAAGAGTCTAAACTGATACTGAACTTGTTCTTCAGTGAATCTTTGTAGTATGTGGTGTAGCCATCACGGGCATATCCAATCCATTCCAGTCCTTTCCCTGCAGGCTGTCTGATCCAAGCTGTGTAGTAGCTGCTAAGAGCATAAGAGACCTGACAGGTGATGGTCAGACGTTGACCTGGCTGCACAGTCACAGAGGCTGGCTGTGTCAACTGTTCACACTTCACACCTGTGGAGGAAAACATTGAATATTGTATTAATGTAATGACAGTGATCAGTCATTGTACTGTGATGTTGTTGTCTCTGCCTCAGTGAGACTCACAGGATCCAGCAGCCAGCAGCAGCAGCAGAGCGACAGAGAACATGTTGGAATTGAGGTTGATCTGATGGGAGCTTCTCCTCTTCTGCTGCAACTGACTCAATGACATCAAGCCTTTAAAGCAGACTGTGAGGAAGTTTGCTTTGCATAGAGAAGGACACTGACAGGCTGTAAAAGAGGCATGAACTCTTCTGTCTCTAATTGTCAAAGCTTGGAATAGTGTCATAAACATGTTGACACATGACAGAAAATGTATTTATTATTTAAAACAATAACTTTTAAAGTGAATTCTTTTATTTCTACACAAAACTTCTAACACAAGTCAGGCATGTCAAACTAACAGATGTACATTTACACTCAGATCAACAGAATATTTAATGTCTGCTTCAAATACATATGGAAGAGCTGCAATAAAACCTGTGTGAATGAAGCCGTTTTATTGAGACTATGTTCCGCTAAAGTGTGTTGATGATGTTGAACTGAAGTTCAGAATGTGCAGAAAAGAAAGCAAAGTTGAGACTTTGTTGACATGTCAAGTTTTTGCGTTGCTCCTTCCTGTGTCTGTTCCTGTTATTGTGGCTCTATTGTGTCTTTGACAGAGAGCTTAAGTTTGAGGTTAATGTTTTGATTCTGAATTCTGTTCTGGAATGAACACATACAGTCTTCCTGATACTCAAAGATACTCAAACGATCCTATGGGGTAGTTGTGGTCTATCGGCCCAGTGATAATGAGCGCTGTAGGATTTTGTACAGCTGCTCAACCAGCTCCAGTCACTGTGGGTCTCTAGCACAATAATAAACAGCAGAATCTTCCGCCTTCAGACTGTTCATCTGCAGATACACCTGCTGTCTGCTGTTGTCTCTGGAGATGGTAAACCGGCCTTTGACTGACTCAGAATAGTAGATGCTGCCACTGCTGTCACTGATAGTAGCAACCCACTCCAGTCCTTTTCCAGCAGCCTGTCTTATCCAAGCGTTCCAGTAATGGCTACTGAACCCTGAATATGTGCAGGTCAGTCTGTGGGCTTCTCCAGGCCTTTTAACCACTGGTTCAGACTCAGTCAGTGTTTGACCCTCAGTACCTACAGGAATTTAAACAGCTCATTAGTTACTTCAAGTCATATGGCCTTGAGGTTTGTCAGAAAAACACTTTTTATTCTTACCTGCCCAGTTAATTGACAGGGTGAGAAAAACAACCAAATACTCAGGTCTGATCATTGTGAAAGTTGTTTCTGTCCAGTCTACAGTGTAAATGGCAGTGATTGAGTGTCTGTCCTTCACTCTGCAACACATATGTAGAGATGGAAGAGCTCAGGGATTTGCATTGACTCCTCCTCCGCAAAAAGAAACATTCCACCTCTCACATCTCTGGGGATTCAACCCCCGCTGTTAATAATCAATAATGGAAACATTGCTAAAGGTTTTCTATTCGATATTCAGAACATTAATATAGCAACAAACAAATATATGCTAGGTAAAGATATAGTGGAGTAATGTCTCCTTGAGCATAGAATGAAGTCGCTCTCTCTCTGTGTGTTGTAATCTGAGCTTTTCTGTGCTTTGTTGACATAGCCGGGCTGGCCGTGAATGCTTTTTAGTGCCTTTTAGTCCACTGGCTGACTCATGGCCACCGCTCTGCACTGCATTCCTTTGACTCTCATATGCTGTTTCAGGTCTGAGACCATTAGTGGTGTGAGGGCTCCTCCTCTGGTGGCTTCATGTTACAAGTGTTCAGACACTGAGAGGTTTTTGTTCAGGTCTACTGATGGTTTGTGTTATTGTGGCTCTCTGGCACAGTAATACACAGCAGTGTCTTCAGGCTGCACATTCTGTCCAGTTAGAGTCACTGTGTTGCTGGAAGAGTCTAAACTGATACTGAACTTGTTCTTCAGTGAATCTTTGACATCTGCGTCCCTACTTATCCATTCCAGTCCTTTCCCTGCAGGCTGTCTGATCCAAGCTGTGTAGTAGCTGCTAACAGAATAAGAGACCTGACAGGTGATGGTCAGACGTTGACCTGGCTGCACAGTCACAGAGGCTGGCTGTGTCAACTGTTCACACTTCACACCTGTACAAAAAAGGAAATGTTTTGTTACAAAATATACTTGAAGCAGAATTGTTGATTTTGAGAAATCCAGAGAGACTCACATCCAGCTGTCAACAGCAGCAGCAGAGCTACAGACAACATGGTTTATGTTGAAACTGAAGAGATATGAACTTCACTAACAGCCTGATGTGATGTTTTTATAGCCAAGTAACAAGGGAGCTCACTGAGTTTGCATATAATCAAACATATGAAGCATCAACACTGGTCTAACTGCAGCCAAAAGAAGAGTCTGTTCAGTGTTATTATATCTGCAGAGTGAAACTATAGTTTTCATGCCTGAAAATCAACTCTGCTTCACATTTTATATTATTATATTTTATTTCATTTTGAAAATGTTCCTGTATTTACAGAATGAAACAACCTTTAACTTTGCTTTTAACTATCAATGCCTAAGTGTATTATGTATTTTCTACGTATTTAATACTTATATAATTTCAAACAATGATCAGATTCAAGATTTACTTCAAACGTATGAGTTCAGCTTCATTGTAAGTACTTCATTTTTCATTTATTTGCTCACTTTCTGTACTTACTGACTGTATTTGCTGTAAACAGAAATACAGTGACAGCAGCCAGGGTCATGTAAATAGTATGAAAAGTTAAGTCTGCTGGTTTGCAAGTTTGAATCAAAGACTTTTGATTGGTTTTAGTGTTTGCAGATGTTTGAAGACGCACACATACAGAGAAACATGGAGCCTTGAGAGGAAAACAGCTGTTCAGACACTGAAACCTGTGTGACAAAATACAAAGAAACAACCTTTAGCTGTGATTAAACTATGGTCGTCAAAGCTTTTATGTCATGATCAAAATATGTTGCTTTCATGAATGTGGTCGTGTCAGACATGAAAAATATGTATTATTATATTATTTCTACTATAGCCAAATAAAATATAAAAGTTGGCAAACAAAAGAAAAAGATTAGAAAGATCAGAAATAAAGACACAGGTTTACTCCTGCCAATATGCAGATTAGGTGATTTTTATTTATATTCACATAACTTTATTTTATAAAACTGTCATTATTCTCTCCACATCTTATATTATACCCTCCTAAAGATGAAAAAACGTTCTAAATGAAGTATTCATCTCCGTATATGATTCCTTTAGTTGTAAACAATAAAGTAAAATGCTGTCATCTTTCCACTTCTCCTCCACTTTATGGATCACTGCTGTCTTTAGTCACAAATGCTTTTCATGAAGCAGTTGAGTACAATATGTGATGAAAATAGTCAAATGTTTTACTTTTGTTATGCTGTCTTTGGTCCTTTTATGAACAAGTTATCTGTATTCTGTTTTTTGCGTTTAATATTTATTAATAATTTTCAGGAACAATTTTTATGAATGTGTATAATTCAAGGATATATGTAAAGTAAACCATATCATGTAAAAATGATATATACAGAAAGTAAGTATATTATATAAATACTATAATAATCTAACTAATCTTCCTCTATACCGTCCAAATAACAGTGAGTATTATTGTAGGATTTTGTACAGCTGCTCAACCAGCTCCAGTCACTGTGAGTCTCTAGCACAATAATAAACAGCAGAATCTTCAGTCTTCAGACTGTTCATCTGCAGATACACCTGCTGTCTGCTGTTGTCTCTGGAGATGGTAAACCGGCCTTGAACTGACTGAGAGTAGAATTTGGAGCTCCCGCTACCATCATCAATCCAGGCAACCCACTCCAGTCCTTTTCCAGGAGCCTGTCTTATCCAGCTCATTTCATAGCTGCTGAATGTGAATCCAGATGTTGTACAAGTCAGTCTGTGTGATTCTCCAGGCCTTTTAATCACTGGTTCAGATTCTGTCAGAGTCTGACCATCAACACCTGTCAAGAGAATAGAAAATGTGAAATAAGGTGGTGACACAAAGAAAAGCCATCAAAGACAAAAATCAGTGACTATCTTCACCTGCCCAGCAGATAGTTAAGAGCAGCAGTCCTGTCCTATAGTCCATCATGTTACACTCTGTGTCCACTGTCCTCTGTCCTCCTCTCTGCAGTCACATAAGTAGAGCTGGAAGACGTCTGAGTTTTGCATTGACTCCTCCTCACAGTGAGGAACTGGATTTGACTTGAATCAGTAACAGTTTGGTGAATCTGAAGAATGAATGTTTACTGAGTCTTTTTAGCATCTTTCAGTATAATTTGTGCAAAAGGTTGACAAACACAAAATGACAGTTTGTTGTCCTTCATTATTTAGCACAGTCTGCATCACATGAAAACAGAACAATCAGTTTTATAATATCCCTAAAGTGAGAATTGTATTTATATTTTAATAATTACCAAATATTAACAAATGTTTCTCATTATGTTATACTGATGATTTTCTCACAAAGTGTTCATGATTTATACATTTCATAATTTGTTGTGTTTATTAATTAAGCTTTATTAAGCAATTACCTCAGTGCAGCAAAACAGTGACTCTAAATGGACAGAATATCCAAAATGCCGTTTTTAACAAAAATAATGTTATCATTAGAAGACACTTTTGGGAAAATGTCTTCACTGTATATTAATTATAACTATTATTGTATTTTATAATACATGTTATATTCCTTTTACTTTTTTGTTGCTCAAACATATTTTCTCTTTACTGTGACAGTGATCTGGTGTTGAAATCATTAGTGGTGTGAGGGCTCCTCCTCTGGTGGCTTCATGTTACAAGTGTTCAGACACTGAGAGGTTTTTGTTCAGGTCTACTGATGGTTTGTGTTATTGTGGCTCTCTGGCACAGTAATACACAGCAGTGTCTTCAGGCTGCACATTCTGTCCAGTTAGAGTCACTGTTTTGCTGGAAGAGTCTAAACTGATACTGAACTTGTTCTTCAGTGAATCTTTGTAGTATGTGGTGTAGCCAACAGCGGCATGTCCAATCCATTCCAGTCCTTTCCCTGCAGGCTGTCTGATCCAAGCTGTGTAGTAGCTGCTAAGAGAATAAGAGACCTGACAGGTGATGGTCAGACGTTGACCTGGCTGCACAGTCACAGAGGCTGGCTGTGTCAACTGTTCACATTTTAAGCCTGTTAAAAAAAGAAGATTTGTTGTAATATCATCAAGTTATACAAGAAGAACGACTGACTTTGATAAATCAAGAGAAACTCACATCCAGCTGCCAACAGCAGCAGCAGAGCTGCAGACAACATGGTTTATGTTGAAACTGACGAGCTGTGAACTCAACTGACTGACTGATGTGATGTTTTTATAGCTGAGCAACAAGGAAGCTCACTGAGTTTGCATAGAATCAGACACATGAAACGTAAACGTTGGTCTAACTGGAGCCAATTGAAAAGTCTCTTCAATTTGTTCATTATATCTGCAAAGTGAAAACATGCCTGGAAATCACCTCTGCTTTACATTGGATAATGTTATTTTATTTGACACAAACATTTTGAAAATATCTCAGCATTTACTGAAATGAAACAGCTGTTAACTTTGATATTCATTTAAAATAGTAATGCCCAAATAATAACAGTTTGATTTTAAAAACATAATGTTAATTCTTGTAGAATTGTGAACAAGGATTAGGATCATTCTTATTATTCTTTATGTTCATTTTAACATGAAGCATAATGGAAAACATGTCCATTCAAATCAGCATTGAAATAACAATGATGATGGAAATGTAAACTAAAGGAGAAACCACCAGGAACGTTGCTTTCTATGAGCCAAGTTTATAATGTGTTTGGTATGTTTTCAAATGATTAAAACTCACTTTTTGTAATTATTTTGATGAGTTATTCATTCATTTGCAGCAGCCAGGGCCATGTAAATAGCATGATAACATAAGTCTGATGCTGATGCTTTGCAGAGTTGAATAAAATAATGTCAATAGTTTCACAGGTGTTTGAAGACACATACAGAGAAAATGTATGATTTAAATGTTGTAATAGTCAACACATTTCACCTTCATCTGTGTGAAGATGAACAGTCTTAATCAAATATCATGCCGAGTTGTTTCTAGGTTTTGTTGTTTTGTTCCATTATTTTTATTTTGTCCCAATCACACAAAAACTAACAAACTGTAACAAATAAAGACAAAGATGTATTCTTACCCATGGAGAGATGTAGATACATTTTATTTATTGCAAATTATTAATATTCTCTACACATCTCATTTAGACCTTATCTGCAGTTAAAACACAACAATAATCCTTTGATAATAGTTCTATTATCTCATCAAATATGAAAAAACTCTCCATATATAATATTAAGCTTTAATACAGTCCAGTGTCCAGTCAATGATAAGAACAGCAGATCTGAGTGTCTCCTTTGAGTAACAGAGAGAGAAACTTCACACATAACTTATTCACTCTCAAAATACTTTCTTTGTATTTCACATCATTTACAGTCATTATTGTGTCTCAGTTTATAGAAATTCAATTTATTTGTTGAAGTTTAATTTCAGCGTCCATGTTTCAATGCTGTCTTTTGTCCCTTTCACAAACAAGTGATCTTTTATGTGTTTAATGTGAAATACTGATATTTCTCCATTTTCAGGACTTTGTATCATGCAGGGAAAATGTAAAATGATTGATACAAATTAATTTGTAAAGTAGAATATAGAACAAAAAACAATGTTTAAAATTGATATGAAAAAACATAATCAACTTGGTGCTATCAGCCTGAAAATAATGAGCGCTGTAGGATTTTGTACAGCTGCTCAACCAGCTCCAGTCACTGTGGGTCTCGAGCACAATAATAAACAGCAGAATCTTCCGTCTTCAGACTGTTCATCTGCAGATACACCTGCTGTCTGCTGTTGTCTCTGGAGATGGTAAACCGGCCTTGAACTGACTGAGAGTAGTAAATGCTAGTGGTATAAATTGTAGCAACCCATTCCAGTCCTTTTCCAGAAGCCTGTCTGACCCAGTGCATGCCGTAGTCACTGAATGTGAATCCAGATGTTGTACAAGTCAGTCTGTGTGATTCTCCAGGCCTTTTAACCACTGGTTCAGATTCTGTCAGAGTCTGACCATCAACACCTGTCAAGAGAATAGAAAATGTGAAATAAGGTGGTGACACAAAGAAAAGCCATCAAAGACAAAGATCAGTGACTATCTTCACCTGCCCAGCAGATAGTTAAGAGCAGCAGTCCTGTCCTATAGTCCATCATGTTACACTGTGTGTCCACTGTCCTCTGTCCTCCTCTCTGCAGTCACATAAGTAGAGCTGGAAGACGTCTGAGTTTTGAATTGACTCCTCCTCACAGGGGGGATATACTTCATTAGGCTTTGCATACATGAAAAAATATATACTGTATATTTGAGGTGAAAGGAATGACAGTAGTCAAATATAACAAAATACATATATTCAAGTCGTGTACTGAAAGGGTGGAGTCAGTGATTCTAGAGACAGATTGTTGATATCTGAACTCTTGATTTACCTTCCCTCTCACTCCCACTGCCGTTCTTCTTCATGACTGTGAATGAGCATCAGCTCTTGCTGATTGGCTGGAATAGTGCTGTTTGGCTCAGCCCGAGCTCCTTTGTTTCTTTCCCATTTACAGAGCTGGGGCTTTTCTTCAGTGCACACACAAAACAGACAGCTAGTGGACCCTGAGGACATATTCACTGAATTTGACCAAAAGTGCATTGGATTAAAATCGCTGACCTCACCTTTAAGTACAAATTCAACTTGACTTGAGTATTTCCAATTCATGCAACTTTAAACTTCTATTCCATGTCATCTCAGTGGAAAATACAAACAAAATGAAAGTTCCTTTTTCGTAACTTTAGCTAAAATATCTGAATTCTTCTTTCAACATTGGTGAATGAGCATCCTGCAATTGGTGACCTGTCCAGGTCAATAGTAAGGCCACTCACTCAACTAAACAACGTATCAACTACACCCTGCAGCAGAATACGCACTGCACTCTCATGTCTCTCTGACTAACCCAACACACATGCAAAGGCTCAAACCCGACACACACAGACCTCATGGCTCTGCTTCTTCTTTTCATTGCCTTCCTGGTAATTAAGAAGAGGAGAGACAATGTCTTGCTTAAATCTAGGTTCATACGAAAGACACTCGATCAAAGTTGTCCAAATGGGGTTCAGTTAGGTCCACAAAGAGACATGATGACTGGCTCTCTTAGCGCAACCTGTTGCTGCTCTGGATGGCTGTCATTTAGAGTGGAAAGTTGTCTCTTGTACTCAGCATTCATATTTGTGAATAAATGATTTGCAGTTTGAATAATGAAAACTGCTGGGCATTAGTAAGCATTTAAAAGACATTTTAGTGACAATTGCAAGTGACAAATAATTGTGTTGTGATTTTATAGACCTTGAACATTTTGCTCTTGAGGCTTTTTAGGGGGCTGAAGTATTAATCAGGTATCTCGGAACCCCCGTGACCCACCTTATTTTGCACACTGCTCTAGCCCCTTCGCTAAAAAAAAAGTTAGTCTAGTGAAGGGATGGATGGATGGAATGTTAATTGTATGTTCCTCTAATTGAGCACATTGAAGTCTTAGCTGACATGTTTCAATTGCACATGTCTAAAATGCTTTATATCAAGATCCCATTCATGTTTCTTTCAGAGAAGCAGAAATCATGCTTGAGGTCTCACTCCCTGTCATTTCATCAACATCTTGAATGCTGTCTCAACATCAGCTGTACTGCTCTCAATCACCCTCTCCACTCTCTACCTCCACACTCCTTCCTTCAACCCCTTTCCTCTGAGGCCAACCTCCTGTCTCCATCATCCAGGACCAAGCTGCTCCAATCATTTCATGTTCAAGGAGTTACTCCAAACTCCCATTTCAAACATTTTCAATGCTAGATCTTACATACTCAGCTATTTTTCACCTGTATTTGATTTTGTTGTTTTGGGTTCTTTAATTTGTCATGTATGGCGTCTGAGTATCTTGAAAATTGCTCTGATGTGTTTTTTTAACAAAATATTTTCTTGTCCTTATTATTTTGTGATAGTGGAGAATAGTTATTAATGTCATGGAGAATAAATATTAATATAGTTACAATTTGTATCCCTTTAATAGACCCTGTTTAGAGACATTTTGGTCATAAAATAATAAAAACTATTTTCATTAAAATCAGTGGTTCAGGACAAGTGATACTGAGACAACTGAATGTTCCCAGTGGTGGTGATGAATAGAGGAAGTAGTTTTTGAACGACTCTCCTATTATTGTCTCTCACTGTGGGTCTCTGGCGCAGTAATACACTGCTGTGTCCTCGGTCTTCAGACTGTTCATCTGTAGATAGAGTTTACTGCTGGAGTCATCTCTGGAGATGGTGAATCTACCCTGGACTGACTGGGAGTAATAGATATGAGAACTGCCTGTGTGTATAAAAGCGATCCACTCCAGTCCTTTTCCAGGAGCCTGTCTGACCCAGTTCATAGGGTAGCTGCTGAATGTGAATCCAGATGTTGTACAAGTCAGTCTGTGTGATTCTCCAGGCCTTTTAATCACTGGTTCAGATTCTGTCAGAGTCTGACCATCAACACCTGTCAAGAGAATAGAAAATGTGAAATAAGGTGGTGACACAAAGAAAAGCCATCAAAGACAAAGATCAGTGACTATCTTCACCTGCCCAGCAGATAGTTAAGAGCAGCAGTCCTGTCCTATAGTCCATCATGTTACACTGTGTGTCCACTGTCCTCTGTCCTCCTCTCTGCAGTCACATAAGTAGAGCTGGAAGATGTCTGAGTTTTGCATTGACTCCTCCTCACAGGAAGGACACAGCTGGATCAGACTTGGATCTTTTCCTGTAATTTGTGAATAAATATTAGTTGTAATGTGTTGATAAAAGTCACAATCAAGTAACTAAAGTGCAACATTTAATAGTAATTTAAATATAAATTTGTTCTGAGTATGTTTCAGTCAAATTTGAATGATCAACAAATCGGCAAGTATTCAAAAAAGATTTGTTTTAATTTAAGTTTGAATTCATCTAAGTTTAATTTGTCCATCCTTCCATTTTCCCCCCTGTTTGTCCTTTTTTTTCCCATGTTAAGTGTTTTTTTTGGAAGTTTAACTCCTTTGAACTACTTTGAATGTGTTGTGTGCTTTCATCACTTTGTTTGTGGTCACTTGTCATTATCATCTCTCATAGACAATATCACTCATTTTGTATCTATTTTTTTCATCAGTAATTCAATTAGATTTATATTAAGATAAGAAATATAAGATGGGCAAACATCAGATGTAATTAATGGGGTATTTTAATTTATTTTAATTCAGAATGCTTTCTATCAGTGACTGATACAGTAGCAGCTGCAGGAGTTTGTGTACAGCTCTGTGGCTTCCTGTATCACTGTGGCCTTCGAGCGCAATAATAAACAGCAGAGTCTTCAGTCGTCAGACTGTTCATCTGCAGAGACACCTGGTCCACGTTGTTGTCTCTGGAAATGGTGAAGCGATTCTGGACTGACGTGGAATAAGCTTTAATGCTTCCACTCGGAGCAGAAATGTAGGCAACCCACTCCAGTCCTTTTCCTTCAGATTGTCTGATCCAGCCGATAGCAGCATCGTCATCTGATATTTCTGCATATGTACAGGTCAGTGTGTGGGATTCTCCAGGGCGCTTTACCACTGATTCAGACTCAGTCAGAGTCTGACTGGAAACACCTGGAGAGAAAAGCAGTTTAATCAGAACAGAGCCAAACACACACAGTTGACATATTTAACAAACTAAATTAGAATTGATAGAACAAAAGTGTAAATCTTCACCTGCCCAGCCGATAGTTAAGAGCAGCAGTCCTGTCCTATAGTCCATCATGTTACACTGTGTGTCCACTGTCCTCTGCCCTCCTCTCTGCAGTCACATAAGTAGAGCTGGAAGACGTCTGAGTTTTGCATTGACTCCTCCTCACAGGAAGGACACAGCTGGATCAGACTTGGATCTTTTCCTGTAATTTGTGAATAAATATTAGTTGTAATGTGTTGATAAAAGTCACAATCAAGAAACTAAAGAGCAACATTTAAAAGTAATATAAATATAAATTTGTTCTCAGTTTGTCACAGTATGTTTCAGTCAAATTTGAATGATCAACAAATCGGCAAGTATTCAAAAAAGATTTGTTTTAATTTAAATGGTGAAGAACAGTTTTACTCGCTGACTCCACAACTGGATACTATAGTTAAATCTTTTCTCATGTTTTAAGCTGTTATTTTAACATGAATAATGTGTTTAGAAACAGATTTCAGATTGTACTTTCCCCTGACATATGTACTGTAGATCCACTGTTTATACTGATCAATGGTTGGATCATTAGATTAGGTCAAAAAAGTAACTTGGGTTTGATTTGGACAAATATACAATCATCAGTAGTTGTCTTGTAGTGTTTATGTCAGTTGACATATCGTGGTTCTTTGCAGCGCTTCCGCCACCTATGTAAAAAAAACAAAACAAAAAAACAAACGATGACATTCTGCTCTAGCTACCATCATATTTCAGATCTCCTAACTCTTTGTAAAAATGTGTCCTTTAAATATTTTGTAAAGCTTCTCTGGTTACTTCTCTGGTAAGTTTGTGGTTGAGACACATGGTTGCTGGTTATTGTACAGGTCTGTTGGTGGTTTGTATCACTGTGGGCTGACGTACACAGTAATACACAGCTGTGTCCTCAGGCTGCAGATTCTGTCCTGTTAATGTCACCGAGCTAGTAGAGGTGTGTGTGTGGTAAAGGAACTTGTTCTTCAGAGCATTATTTTGATTAAAGTCTCCTCCACCCCACCGATGTAAAATCCAGTCCATCGGTTTTCCTTCACACTGTCTGATCCAACCTGTTGCATAGCTGCTATCAGTCAAAGAATAACCAGAGACCTGACAGCTGATGGTCAAAGACTGTCCAGGCTGGACAACCATTGAGTCTGGCTGGATGAGATCAAGACTGTTCACACCTGTGGAAACACAAATCAACATTATCTCCATCAGACATCTGACTATTCAGTGTTTCTAATGTGTTTATGAGTGAGAATCCACTGAAAGCTCCTCACAGGATCCAGCTGCCAGCAGCAGAATCAGAGCTACAGAGAACATGGTTGATGTTGAAGCTGAAGTGACGTGAGCTCTTCTGTCCTCTCACTGACACACAAACACACACACATTTATTTATGAGGAAACACATGAGGAGGCTGATTTACATAATGGTGACAGTAAATCAGCTGACTAAAGCATATTAACATAATTTCAAATGTAGCTGACATGTTCAGCTGTTCTCACAAAGACTATAGTGGAACTTGAATCTCAGACAAACTCAGTTTTAGATTGTTGATGAAACTTTTCTGTAATTTGATGTCATCTAACATCACTTTGAATTAAAGACTCTTGATCCTTTCACTAATGCAGTTATGATTGAAATTATAATTATATGTTTGTTTGTTTTTTAAAGAAACAGTGTTATGGAAGTGAAACTGACTTTTTGAGGATTAATTTCTACAAATCAATTTATTCCATCATTTGGAAGACTATATACATTATACAATGATGTATATATATACATTTATATAAATGTATTGATAAAAACTGTTTCTGTTAGATTAGGAACTATTTATAAAACCTAAGACTCTCTCCCTTTCTACTGTGATCTGGTGTTGAAATCATTAGTGGTGTGAGGGCTCCTCCTCTGGTGGCTTCATGTTACAAGTGTTCAGACACTGAGAGGTTTCTGTTCAGGTCTACTGATGGTTTGTGTTATTGTGGGTCTCTGGCACAGTAATACACAGCAGTGTCTTCAGGCTGCACATTCTGTCCAGTTAGAGTCACTGTTTTGCTGGAAGAGTCTAAACTGATACTGAACTTGTTCTTCAGTGAATCTTTGACATCTGTGTCCCTACTTATCCATTCCAGTCCTTTCCCTGCAGGCTGTCTGATCCAAGCTGTGTAGTAGCTGCTAAGATCATAAGAGACCTGACAGGTGATGGTCAGACGTTGACCTGGCTGCACAGTCACAGAGGCTGGCTGTGTCAACTGTTCACACTTCACACCTGTTAAAAAAAGGAAAAGTTTTGTTACAAAATATTGAAGCAGAATTGTTGATTTTGAGAAATCCAGAGAGACTCACATCCAGCTGCCAACAGCAGCAGCAGAGCTACAGACAACATGGTTTATGTTGAAACTGAAGAGATATGAACTTCACTAACAGCCTGATGTGATGTTTTTATAGCCAAGTAACAAGGGAGCTCACTGAGTTTGCATATAATCAAACATATGAAGCATCAACACTGGTCTAACTGCAGCCAATAGAAGAGTCTGTTCAGTGTTATTATATCTGCAGAGAGAAACTATAGTTTTCATGCCTGAAAATCAACTCTGCTTTACATTTTATATTATTATATTTTATTTCATTTTGAAAATGTTCCTGTATTTACAGAATCAAACAACCATTAACTTTGCTCTTAACTATCAATGCTGAAGTGTATTATGTATTTTCTGCGTATATAATTCTTGTATAATTTCAAACAATGATCAGATTCAAGATTTACTTCAAATGTATGAGTTCAGCTTCATTGTAAGTACTTCATTTTTCATTTATTTGCTCACTTTCTGTACTTACTGACTGTATTTGCTGTAAACAGAAATACAGTGACAGCAGCCAGTGTCATGTAAATAGTATGAAAAGTTAAGTCTGCTGGTTTGCAAGTTTGAATCAAAGACTTTTGATTGGTTTTAGTGTTTGCAGATGTTTGAAGACGCACAAATACAGAGAAACATGGAGCCTTGAGAGGAAAACAGCTGTTCAGACACTGAAACCTGTGTGACAAAATACAAAGAAACAACCTTTAGCTGTGATTAAACTATGGTCGTCAAAGCTTTTATGTAATGATCAAAATATGTTGCTTTCATGAATGTGGTCGTGTCAGACATGAAAAATATGTATTATTATATTATTACTACTATAGCCAAATAAAATACAAACGTTGGCAAACAAAAGAAAAAGATTAGAAAGATCAGAAATAAAGACACAGGTTTACTCCTGCCAATATGCAGATTAGGTGATTTTTATTTATATTCACATAACTTTATTTTATAAAACTGTCATTATTCTCTCCACATCTTATATTATACCCTCCTAAAGATGAAAAAACGTTCTAAATGAAGTATTCATCTCCGTATATGATTCCTTTAGTTGTAAACAATAAAGTAAAATGCTGTCATCTTTCCACTTCTCCTCCACTTTATGGATCACTGCTGTCTTTAGTCACAAATGCTTTTCATGAAGCAGTTGAGTACAATATGTGATGAAAATAGTCAAATGTTTTACTTTTGTTATGCTGTCTTTGGCCCTTTTATGAACAAGTTATCTGTATTCTGTTTTTTGCATCAGGAACAATTTTTAGGTCTACGTAAAGTAAACCATATCATGTTATTAAACAATATATATATATATATATATATATATATATATATATATATATATATATATATATATATATAATTAAGTATAAAATATAAATACTATAATAATATATAATGCTCTTCCTCTATACTGTCCAAATAACAGTGAGTATTATTGTAGGATTTGTACAGCTGCTCAACCAGCTCCAGTCACTGTGGGTCTCGAGCACAATAATAAACAGCAGAATCTTCAGTCTTCAGACTGTTCATCTGCAGATACACCTGCTGTCTGCTGTTGTCTCTGGAGATGGTAAACCGGCCTTGAACTGACTCAGAGTAGAAGATATTGTCACTGTCATATCTGCTCGCCATCCACTCCAGTCCTTTTCCAGGAGCCTGTCTGATCCAGGCCATCCAATAGCTGCTAAAGTCAAATCCAGAGGCTGTACAGATCAACCTGTGTGATTCTCCAGGCCTTTTAACCACTGGTTCAGATTCTGTCAGAGTCTGACCATCAACACCTGTCAAGAGAATAGAAAATGTGAAATAAGGTGGTGACACAAAGAAAAGCCATCAAAGACAAAGATCAGTGACTATCTTCACCTGCCCAGCAGATAGTGAAGAGCAGCAGTCCTGTCCTATAGTCCATCATGTTACACTGTGTGTCCACTGTCCTCTGTCCTCCTCTCTGCAGTCACATAAGTAGAGCTGGAAGACGTCTGAGTTTTGCATTGACTCCTCCTTTCTGATGGAACAGTGTCCTCTGTTCAATCTCTCCTCAAAACGTATTTTTATATTATAGCTTTCTTCTTAGTAATTGCATTTGGTGTTATTCTTTTAAAGAATACACTCGCCATATCTTACAATTTGAATTTTGTTTACATTTTTAACCTGATGTTATTAATATCCTTGTTTTACTGTTACTTACTTTGTAACATTTGAATATGTTTATTTACTCTCTTAGGATTCTGTCCAATTTAACATAAAACAATAGTGTGTTGTACTATAAACAGCAATAAAGACCATTAGTTGTCAGTAGATTTGTCAAATGACAGGAGACCTTCAACCTCTAGACTGATGTTTTGAGTGTGTTTTTTTGACTCAACCTAAAGTTGTATTTATTCCGTGGTGCTCACACATCATTTTTCCATATAACGCGCCGCCACATAATGCGCTGTTATGAGGCCGTTTCACGTGTTTCTGTGAGATCACATTGCATCAGTTCAGAAAGAATACAACACTGCAGGATTCTGTACAGCTGCTCAACCAACTCAGCCACTTTAGTTCTTCTGCACACAAATAAACAGCAGAATCTTGAAATGAAGTCAAACAAGAGTATTATTTCTACAAGAGAAGGGGGAAATGTAAAATACTGACATCTACTTATTATATTTCAAATTATTTAAATGAGACAAATAATAATATTTTCTAACCATATATCCAAGTGACACTCTCTAAAATGTGTTCTATTGATTGTTGAAGATGTGGAGTAAACCTTCTTTTCTTTTTTTTCAGTTGAACCATCCATTTTAAAGTGAACTGTTATCAGGGAGTAACTTTCCGTAACTCCAGCAGACATCAGAGCTCCTTCTCTCTTCCTCTGCTGGAAACCAACTTCACTCACCTGCATGAGATCCAATACGCTCCTCTGAAGGATATACTGTATGTATTGTGCTGGCAGAATGGGTGGGGTTTGTGCATCAGTGTGTGGATTTGCATTTTCACAGAGGGAGACTTTGGAGATACATTTTTGATACATCAAGTCAAAATCTGTCATAAAGAGAGGAATGTTGAAGAGAGAAAGTAAAAAAACAGACAGACACCAATAATAAACGGAGGAGACAACTACACTGGACTTGAATATTGTTATTATAATGTATCCCTTTGAGCAGCAGTAGAGGAAAGCACAGTGAGTGATCATATTCTCCACATCAATCCCTCCTTGAAGAAGATATTGACACTAGTGAGATCCAAAGAACAAAGGACTGATCATCTCAGGTGTACTTGATTCATTTTAGAGTCAAGTTTAGAAGCCCATCAGAGTCTGGTGTCTTTGAGGAAAACATTATTCCTCCATTTTCTTTCTGATAATCAACTTTTAACTTTTTTTAGGTTGTCTTTTTTCATGTTAATGAAATGTAATTTCAGGATTTTGTTTGGATCTTGTTATGTGTTCAGAAAAAAGTGTACTAACGTCACTTGGAAGTTTTGTATTTTTTTTACCAAAATGTCATTTTCTTGCTTGAACTTCTTGCATCCTCATTAAGACACATTAAGAGACCCAGTCTCACCACACTTATACACAAAATGTAATCATTTGTATTTATTGCAAAATAGAGACACTGAGACAACTGAATGTTCCCAGAATAGAGGAAGTAGTTTTTGAACGACTCTCCTATTATTGTCTCTCACTGTGTCTCTTCGGGCGCAGTAATACACTGCTGTGTCCTCAGTCTTCAGACTGTTCATCTGTAGATAGAGTTTACTGCTGGAGTCATCTCTGGAGATGGTGAATCTACCCTGGACTGACTGGGAGTAATAGATAGGAGAACTACCAGTGCAGTGATAAGCGATCCACTCCAGTCCTTTTCCAGGAGCCTGTCTGACCCAATGCATGCCGTAGCTGCTGAATGTGAATCCAGATGTTGTACAAGTCAGTCTGTGTGATTCTCCAGGCCTTTTAACCACTGGTTCAGATTCTGTCAGAGTCTGACCATCAACACCTGTCAAGAGAATAGAAAATGTGAAATAAGGTGGTGACACAAAGAAAAGCCATCAAAGACAAAGATCAGTGACTATCTTCACCTGCCCAGCAGATAGTTAAGAGCAGCAGTCCTGTCCTATAGTCCATCATGTTACACTGTGTGTCCACTGTCCTCTGTCCTCCTCTCTGCAGTCACATAAGTAGAGCTGGAAGATAACAGATTTTTGCATTGACTCCTCCTTTCTAATTGAACAGTGTTCTCTGTTCATCCCTCCTCTAAACTAATTTTCAATTCAAGGTTTTCTCCTAACAATGTTTTGTGTGTTATTTTAATAATCATCTCTCTGTATCTTGCCGCTTTAATTTGTTTATCAATTTGTTTTTTGGACATTTGTTTAACCGTATGTAACTAAGATAAAACTCTTTTTTACAACACATAGTTACAAAGTGGTTCACACAGGAAACAGTAAAACAATGAGGTCAAAATAGATTGCAATATAAAAAACAACAATGAGAGACAGACCAGACTGGAGCAAACACAAACATCAAAGGTGTGATCATGAGGAAGATCAGAAATGTAACTCAGGGCAAAGTCATGCAGTGCCTTGTATGTAATTAACAGGATCTTTTGTTTATTCTGAATTTTACCAGAAGGTTCCATCAAAGGTAATAAATACATTTATGATAATATCATTCATATCCAGGGAGTTTAGAGACACTTCAACTGAGGTACAGAAAGGTGGACTACCTACAAGTCAGGAGCCTGATGTCATTATTATCCTTGTTTAATTAACTAAGTCATTTGAACACATTTATTTACTTGTCAGATGCTTTTCTCCAATGCAACTTACAAATAATGGAATATTGCTACTGTTAATAAATAGCAGTAATATTAATATCATGAGTTTCAGTTCACGTATGAAAATCACCTTGCAGGCTTGGTTTGAGAGGCAAACAACATCCCATGTTTCCTAAAGTTATTTGTCCAAGTTGAGCTTTTGTGTTATGATAAGAACATGAATTTGTTTTGAGGGAAACTCTGACATCCAACATCTTTTAGCTGTGTGCTGAGTTTTGGCTTGTAGCTTCTACCTCAATACCTGAAGACAATTCAGCTGAATTTATTTAATTGCTTGTAAAGTTCATTGTTCAGCAATTAGTAAACATGTAATTCAGTTTTTCTTGAGGAAATATATACAATGGTGTATTAGTGCTTGTAACCTTTAAGTATTTAAACTGATGTAACAGTGATCTGGTGTTGAAATCATTAGTGGTGTGAGGGCTCCTCCTCTGGTGGCTTCATGCTACAAGTGTTCAGACACTGAGAGGTTTTTGTTCAGGTCTACTGATGGTTTGTGTTATTGTGTCTCTTCTGGCACAGTAATACACAGCAGTGTCTTCAGGCTGCACATTCTGTCCAGTTAGAGTCACTGTTTTGCTGGAAGTTTCTAAGTCGATACTGAACTTGTTCTTTAGTGAATCTTTATAGTATGAAGCTCCAGTGTATTTCATTCCAATCCATTCCAGTCCTTTCCCTGCAGGCTGTCTGATCCAAGCTGTGTAGTAGCTGCTAAGAGAATAAGAGACCTGACAGGTGATGGTCAGACGTTGACCTGGCTGCACAGTCACAGAGGCTGGCTGTGTCAACTGTTCACACTTCACACCTGTTTAAAAAAGGAAAAGTTTTGTTACAATTATTGAAGCAGAATTGTTGATTTTGAGAAATCCAGAGAGACTCACATCCAGCTGCCAACAGCAGCAGCAGAGCTACAGACAACATGGTTTATGTTGAAACTGAAGAGATATGAACTTCACTAACAGCCTGATGTGATGTTTTTATAGCCAAGTAACAAGGGAGCTCACTGAGTTTGCATATAATCAAACATATGAAGCATCAACACTGGTCTAACTGCAGCCAATAGAAGAGTCTGTTCAGTGTTATTATATCTGCAGAGTGAAAATATAGTTTTCATGCTTGAAAATCAACTCTGCTTTACATTTTATATTATTATATTTTATATCATTTTGAAAATGTCCCTGTATTTACAGAATCAAACAACCATTAACTTTGCTTTTAACTATCAATGCTTAAGTGTATTATGTATTTTCTGCGTATATAATTCTTGTATAATTTCAAACGATCAGATTCAAGATTTACTTCAAACGTATGAGTTCAGCTTCATTGTAAGAACTTCATTTTTCATTTATTTGCTCACTTTCTGTACTTACTGACTGTATTTGCTGTAAACAGAAATACAGTGACAGCAGCCAGGGTCATGTAAATAGTATGAAAAGTTAAGTCTGCTGGTTTGCAAGTTTGAATCAAAGACTTTTGATTGGTTTTAGTGTTTGCAGATGTTTGAAGACGCACACATACAGAGAAACATGGAGCCTTGAGAGGAAAACAGCTGTTCAGACACTGAAACCTGTGTGACAAAATACAAAGAAACAACCTTTAGCTGTGATTAAACTATGGTCGTCAAAGCTTTTATGTAACGATCAAAATATGTTGCTTTCATGAATGTGGTCGTGTCAGACATGAAAAATATGTATTATTATATTATTTCTACTATAGCCAAATAAAATACAAACGTTGGCAAACAACAGAAAAAGATTAGAAAGATCAGAAATAAAGACACAGGTTTACTCCTGCCAATATGCAGATTAGGTCATTTTTATTTATATTCAGATAACTTTATTTTATAAAATTGTCATTATTCTCTCCACATCTTATATTATACCCTCCTAAAGATGAAAAAACGTTCTAAATGAAGTATTCATCTCTGTATATGATTCCTTTAGTTGTAAACAATAAAGTAAAATGCTGTCATCTTTCCACTTCTCCTCCACTTTATGGATCACTGCTGTCTTTAGACAGAAATGCTTTTCATGAAGCAGTTGAGTACAATATGTGATGAAAATAGTGAAATGTTTTACTTTTGTTATGCTGTCTTTGGTCCTTTTATAAACAAGTTATCTGTATTCTGTTTTTTGCGTTTAATATTTATTAATAATTTTCAGGAAATGTTTTTAGAAATGTGTATAATGCAAGGATATATGTAAAGTAAACCATATCATGTAAAAATGATATATACAGAAATTAAGTATAAAATATAAATACTATAATAATATATAATGCTCTTCCTCTATACTGTCCAAATAACAGTGAGTATTATTGTAGGATTTTGTACAGCTGCTCAACCAGCTCCAGTCACTGTGGGTCTCTAGCACAATAATAAACAGCAGAATCTTCAGTCTTCAGACTGTTCATCTGCAGATACAGCTGCTGTCTGCTGTTGTCTCTGGAGATGGTAAACCGGCCTTGAACTGACTGAGAGTAGGATTTGGAGCTCCCGCTACCATCATCAATCCAGGCAACCCACTCCAGTCCTTTTCCAGGAGCCTGTCTGACCCAGTTCATATCATAGCTGCTGAATGTGAATCCAGATGTTGTACAAGTCAGTCTGTGAGATTCTCCAGGCCTTTTAACCACTGGTTCAGATTCTGTCAGAGTCTGACCATCAACACCTGTCAAGAAAAACAAGAAAATAGTCACTTTTTGTAATTTTGTAACTTTTTGAAGAATAATTTTACTCAAGACTTTCATCTTCACCTGCCCAGCAGATAGTTAAGAGCAGCAGTCCTGTCCTATAGTCCATCATGTTACACTGTGTGTCCACTGTCCTCTGTCCTCCTCTCTGCAGTCACATAAGTAGAGCTGGAAGATAAATGAACTTTGCATTGACTCCTCCTTTTTGACTGATCATTGTCTTCTGTTCAATCTCTCCTCAAAACGTCTTTCATAATATGGCTTTCTCTTAACTAACCATGTTTGTATATTTTTATTTGTTTACATTGTTAACCTGATCTAAGTAAATAAGTAAGTAAAGCTTTATTTGTATAGCATTTTTTTTAGATACACGGTTTCAAAGAAAAAAATGAAAGAATTAGGCAAAAATAGATTGCAATTTTAAACACAGATCAACGACAGACAAACCAAACTGGAAGGGAAAAAATTAGGAAAGAGATCTTTAAAAAGGCTTGCCTATAAAGTTGTGTTTTAGAAGCCTCTTAAAACTGTTCAAAGACTCAGCAGTTTTGATAGTTTGGTGAAGATGATTCCAGAAGGTTGGGGCTAAAACAGCAAAGCCGTGATCACCTTTTGTTTTGCAGTCGGAGCGGGGGATTGATAAAACCAGAGATTTGAGGATCGGAGTGGTCAAGAGGAAGATCAGAAATGTTACTGGGTGTAACAGAAGTGTCTCTGCTGTAGCTGTTGTTCTTATTAAGAGGATCTTGTAATTTATTCTGAATTTTACATGGAGGGTGCATCAAAGGTATTACATTTATGATCAGAGATCATAATTTAGTGTCAGGGGGGAAACTTTGACATCCAACACTTTTCAGTTGTCTTTTGGCTTGGTAGCTTCTACCTAAGACAAATAAGCTGAACTGATTTTGTTGCTTGTAAACATTAATGTTTAGCAATTTACAAAAGTGTACTCTGGTTTTCATTATGGATATACATAAAATGATGTATCAGTGATTGTAACATCCAGGTATTTAAACTGATGTGAATCATTAGTGGTGTGAGGGCTCCTCCTCTGGTGGCTTCATGTTACAAGTGTTCAGACACTGAGAGGTTTTTGTTCAGGTCTACTGATGGTTTGTGTTATTGTGGGTCTCTGGCACAGTAATACACAGCAGTGTCTTCAGGCTGCACATTCTGTCCAGTTAGAGTCGCTGTGTTGCTGGAAAAGTCTAAACTGATACTGAACTTGTTCTTCAGTGAATCTTTGTAGTATGTGGTGAAGCCACCTCCATGTTTCATTCCAATCCATTCCAGTCCTTTCCCTGCAGGCTGTCTGATCCAAGCTGTGTAGTAGCTGATAACAGAATAAGAGACCTGACAGGTGATGGTCAGACGTTGACCTGGCTGCACAGTCACAGAGGCTGGCTGTGTCAACTGTTCACACTTCAAACCTGTTAAAAAAAGGAAAAGTTTTGTTACAAAATATTGAAGCTGAATTGTTGATTTTGAGAAATCCAGAGAGACTCACATCCAGCTGCCAACAGCAGCAGCAGAGCTACAGACAACATGGTTTATGTTGAAACTGAAGAGATATGAACTTCACTAACAGCCTGATGTGATGTTTTTATAGCCAAGTAACAAGGGAGCTCACTGAGTTTGCATATAATCAAACATATGAAGCATCAACACTGGTCTAACTGCAGCCAATAGAAGAGTCTGTTCAGTGTTAATATATCTGCAGAGAGAAACTATAGTTTTCATGCCTGAAAATCAACTCTGCTTTACATTTTACATTATTATATTTTATATCATTTTGAAAATGTCCCTGTATTTACAGAATCAAACAACCTTTAACTTTGCTCTTAACTATCAATGCTTAAGTGTATTATGTATTTTCTGCGTATATAATTTTTGCATAATTTCAAACAATGATCAGATTCAAGATTTACTTCAAACGTATGAGTTCAGCTTCATTGTAAGTACTTCATTTTTCATTTATTTGCTCACTTTCTGTACTTACTGACTGTATTTGCTGTAAACAGAAATACAGTGACAGCAGCCAGGGTCATGTAAATAGTATGAAAAGTTAAGTCTGCTGGTTTGCAAGTTTGAATCAAAGACTTTTGATTGGTTTTAGTGTTTGCAGATGTTTGAAGACGCACAAATACAGAGAAACATGGAGCCTTGAGAGGAAAACAGCTGTTCAGACACTGAAACCTGTGTGACAAAATACAAAGAAACAACCTTTAGCTGTGATTAAACTATGGTCGTCAAAGCTTTTATGTCATGATCAAAATATGTTGCTTTCATGAATGTGGTCGTGTCAGACATGAAAAATATGTATTATTATATTATTACTACTATAGCCAAATAAAATACAAACGTTGGCAAACAAAAGAAAAAGATCAGAAAGATCAGAAATAAAGACACAGGTTTACTCCTGCCAATATTCAGATTAGGTCATTTCTATTTATATTCACATAACTTTATTTATAAAACTGTCATTATTCTCTCCACATCTTATATTATACCCTCCTAAAGATGAAAAAACGTTCTAAATGAAGTATTCATCACCGTATATGATTCCTTTAGTTGTAAACAATAAAGTAAAATGCTGTCATCTTTCCACTTCTCCTCCACTTTATGGATCACTGCTGTCTTTAGACAGAAATGCTTTTCATGAAGCAGTTGAGTACAATATGTGATGAAAATAGTGAAATGTTTTACTTTTGTTTTGCTGTCTTTGGCCTTTTTATGAACAAGTTATCTGTATTCTGTTTTTTGCGTTTAATATTTATTAATATTTTTCAGGAACAATTTTTAGGAATGTGTATAATGCAAGAATATATGTAAAGTAAACCATATCATGTAAAAATGATATATACAGAAATTAAGTATATGATATAAATACTATAAGAATATGTAATGCTCTTCCTCTATACCGTCCAAATAACAGTGAGTATTATTGTAGGATTTTGTACAGCTGCTCAACCAGCTCCAGTCACTGTGGGTCTCTAGCACAATAATAAACAGCAGAATCTTCAGTCTTCAGACTGTTCATCTGCAGATACACCTGCTGTCTGCTGTTGTCTCTGGAGATGGTAAACCGGCCTTGAACTGACTGAGAGTAGTAAGTGCTGCTACCAGTATCAGCAGCGGCAACCCACTCCAGTCCTTTTCCTGGAGCCTGTCTGACCCAGTGCATCCTGTAGCTACTAAGAGTGAATCCAGATGTTGTACAAGTCAGTCTGTGTGATTCTCCAGGCCTTTTAATCACTGGTTCAGATTCTGTCAGAGTCTGACCATCAACACCTGTCAAGAGAATAGAAAATGTGAAATAAGGTGGTGACACAAAGAAAAGCCATCAAAGACAAAGATCAGTGACTATCTTCACCTGCCCAGCAGATAGTGAAGAGCAGCAGTCCTGTCCTATAGTCCATCATGTTACACTGTGTGTCCACTGTCCTCTGTCCTCCTCTCTGCAGTCACATAAGTAGAGCTGGAAGACGTCTGAGTTTTGCATTGACTCCTCCTCACAGGGAGGAACTGGATTTGACTTGAATCAGTAACAGTTTGGTGAATCTGAAGAATGAATGTTTACTGAGTCCTTTTAGCATCTTTCAGTATAATTTGTGTAAAAGGTTGACAAACACAAAATGACAGTTTGTTGTCCTTCATTATTTAGCACAGTCTGCATCACATGAAGACATGACAATCAGTTTTATAATATCCCTAAAGTGAGAATTGTATTTATATTTTAATAATTACCAAATATTAACAAATGTTGCTCTTTATGTTATACTGATGATTTTCTCACAAAGTGTTCATGATTTATACATTTCATAATTTGTTGTGTTTATTAATTAAGCTTTATTAAGCAATTACCTCAGTGCAGCAAAACAGTGACTCTAAATGGACAGAATGTGTTTTTCAGTGAATACAAAAACATTGAATTAATTGTTTTTAGATGTGTTAGATGATCAACTTTTAAAAATGCCGTTTTTAACAAAAATAATGTTATCATTCAGAAGACACTTTTGGGAAAATGTCTTCACTGTATATTAAATATAACTATTTTTGTATTTTATAATACATGTTATATTCCTTTTACTTTTTTTTTGCTCAAACATATTTTCTCTTTACTGTGACAGTGATCTGGTGTTGAAATCATTAGTGGTGTGAGGGCTCCTCCTCTGGTGGCTTCATGTTACAAGTGTTCAGACACTGAGAGGTTTTTGTTCAGGTCTACTGATGGTTTGTGTTATTGTGGCTCTCTGGCACAGTAATACACAGCAGTGTCTTCAGGCTGCACATTCTGTCCAGTTAGAGTCGCTGTGTTGCTGGAAAAGTCTAAACTGATACTGAACTTGTTCTTCAGTGAATCTTTGTAGTATGTGGTGAAGCCACCTCCATGTTTCATTCCAATCCATTCCAGTCCTTTCCCTGCAGGCTGTCTGATCCAAGCTGTGTAGTAGCTGATAACAGAATAAGAGACCTGACAGGTGATGGTCAGACGTTGACCTGGCTGCACAGTCACAGAGGCTGGCTGTGTCAACTGTTCACACTTCAAACCTGTTAAAAAAAGGAAAAGTTTTGTTACAAAATATTGAAGCTGAATTGTTGATTTTGAGAAATCCAGAGAGACTCACATCCAGCTGCCAACAGCAGCAGCAGAGCTACAGACAACATGGTTTATGTTGAAACTGAAGAGATATGAACTTCACTAACAGCCTGATGTGATGTTTTTATAGCCAAGTAACAAGGGAGCTCACTGAGTTTGCATATAATCAAACATATGAAGCATCAACACTGGTCTAACTGCAGCCAATAGAAGAGTCTGTTCAGTGTTAATATATCTGCAGAGAGAAACTATAGTTTTCATGCCTGAAAATCAACTCTGCTTTACATTTTACATTATTATATTTTATATCATTTTGAAAATGTCCCTGTATTTACAGAATCAAACAACCTTTAACTTTGCTCTTAACTATCAATGCTTAAGTGTATTATGTATTTTCTGCGTATATAATTTTTGCATAATTTCAAACAATGATCAGATTCAAGATTTACTTCAAACGTATGAGTTCAGCTTCATTGTAAGTACTTCATTTTTCATTTATTTGCTCACTTTCTGTACTTACTGACTGTATTTGCTGTAAACAGAAATACAGTGACAGCAGCCAGGGTCATGTAAATAGTATGAAAAGTTAAGTCTGCTGGTTTGCAAGTTTGAATCAAAGACTTTTGATTGGTTTTAGTGTTTGCAGATGTTTGAAGACGCACAAATACAGAGAAACATGGAGCCTTGAGAGGAAAACAGCTGTTCAGACACTGAAACCTGTGTGACAAAATACAAAGAAACAACCTTTAGCTGTGATTAAACTATGGTCGTCAAAGCTTTTATGTCATGATCAAAATATGTTGCTTTCATGAATGTGGTCGTGTCAGACATGAAAAATATGTATTATTATATTATTACTACTATAGCCAAATAAAATACAAACGTTGGCAAACAAAAGAAAAAGATCAGAAAGATCAGAAATAAAGACACAGGTTTACTCCTGCCAATATTCAGATTAGGTCATTTCTATTTATATTCACATAACTTTATTTATAAAACTGTCATTATTCTCTCCACATCTTATATTATACCCTCCTAAAGATGAAAAAACGTTCTAAATGAAGTATTCATCACCGTATATGATTCCTTTAGTTGTAAACAATAAAGTAAAATGCTGTCATCTTTCCACTTCTCCTCCACTTTATGGATCACTGCTGTCTTTAGTCACAAATGCTTTTCATGAAGCAGTTGAGTACAATATGTGATGAAAATAGTGAAATGTTTTACTTTTGTTTTGCTGTCTTTGGCCTTTTTATGAACAAGTTATCTGTATTCTGTTTTTTGCGTTTAATATTTATTAATATTTTTCAGGAACAATTTTTAGGAATGTGTATAATGCAAGAATATATGTAAAGTAAACCATATCATGTAAAAATGATATATACAGAAATTAAGTATATGATATAAATACTATAAGAATATGTAATGCTCTTCCTCTATACCGTCCAAATAACAGTGAGTATTATTGTAGGATTTTGTACAGCTGCTCAACCAGCTCCAGTCACTGTGGGTCTCTAGCACAATAATAAACAGCAGAATCTTCAGTCTTCAGACTGTTCATCTGCAGATACACCTGCTGTCTGCTGTTGTCTCTGGAGATGGTAAACCGGCCTTGAACTGACTGAGAGTAGTAAGTGCTGCTACCAGTATCAGCAGCGGCAACCCACTCCAGTCCTTTTCCTGGAGCCTGTCTGACCCAGTGCATCCTGTAGCTACTAAGAGTGAATCCAGATGTTGTACAAGTCAGTCTGTGTGATTCTCCAGGCCTTTTAATCACTGGTTCAGATTCTGTCAGAGTCTGACCATCAACACCTGTCAAGAGAATAGAAAATGTGAAATAAGGTGGTGACACAAAGAAAAGCCATCAAAGACAAAGATCAGTGACTATCTTCACCTGCCCAGCAGATAGTGAAGAGCAGCAGTCCTGTCCTATAGTCCATCATGTTACACTGTGTGTCCACTGTCCTCTGTCCTCCTCTCTGCAGTCACATAAGTAGAGCTGGAAGACGTCTGAGTTTTGCATTGACTCCTCCTCACAGGGAGGAACTGGATTTGACTTGAATCAGTAACAGTTTGGTGAATCTGAAGAATGAATGTTTACTGAGTCCTTTTAGCATCTTTCAGTATAATTTGTGTAAAAGGTTGACAAACACAAAATGACAGTTTGTTGTCCTTCATTATTTAACACAGTCTGCATCACATGAAGACATGACAATCAGTTTTATAATATCCCTAAAGTGAGAATTGTATTTATATTTTAATAATTACCAAATATTAACAAATGTTGCTCTTTATGTTATACTGATGATTTTCTCACAAAGTGTTCATGATTTATACATTTCATAATTTGTTGTGTTTATTAATTAAGCTTTATTAAGCAATTACCTCAGTGCAGCAAAACAGTGACTCTAAATGGACAGAATGTGTTTTTCAGTGAATACAAAAACATTGAATTAATTGTTTTTAGATGTGTTAGATGATCAACTTTTAAAAATGCCGTTTTTAACAAAAATAATGTTATCATTCAGAAGACACTTTTGGGAAAATGTCTTCACTGTATATTAAATATAACTATTTTTGTATTTTATAATACATGTTATATTCCTTTTACTTTTTTTTTGCTCAAACATATTTTCTCTTTACTGTGACAGTGATCTGGTGTTGAAATCATTAGTGGTGTGAGGGCTCCTCCTCTGGTGGCTTCATGTTACAAGTGTTCAGACACTGAGAGGTTTTTGTTCAGGTCTACTGATGGTTTGTGTTATTGTGGCTCTCTGGCACAGTAATACACAGCAGTGTCTTCAGGCTGCACATTCTGTCCAGTTAGAGTCACTGTGTTGCTGGAAGAGTCTAAACTGATACTGAACTTGTTCTTCAGTGAATCTTTGTAGTATGTGGTGGAGCCAACAGCGGCATGTCCAATCCATTCCAGTCCTTTCCCTGCAGGCTGTCTGATCCAAGCTGTGTAGTAGCTGCTAACAGAATAAGAGACCTGACAGGTGATGGTCAGACGTTGACCTGGCTGCACAGTCACAGAGGCTGGCTGTGTCAACTGTTCACATTTTAAGCCTGTTAAAAAAAGAAGATTTGTTGTAACATCATCAAGTTATACAAGAAGAATGACTGACTTTGATAAATCAAGAGAAACTCACATCCAGCTGCCAACAGCAGCAGCAGAGCTACAGACAACATGGTTTATGTTGAAACTGACGAGCTGTGAACTCAACTGACTGACTGATGTGATGTTTTTATAGCTGAGCAACAAGGAAGCTCACTGAGTTTGCATAGAATCAAACACATGAAACGTAAACGTTGGTCTAACTGGAGCCAATTGAACAGTCTCTTCAATTTGTTCATTATATCTGCAAAGTGAAAACATGCCTGGAAATCACCTCTGCTTTACATTGGATAATGTTATTTTATTTGACACAAACATTTTGAAAATATCTCAGCATTTACTGAAATGAAACAGCTGTTAACTTTGATTTTCATTTAAAATAGTAATGCCCAAATAATAACAGTTTGATTTTAAAAACATAATGTAAATTCTTGTAGAATTGTGAACAAGGATTAGGATCATTCTTACTATTCTTTATGTTCATTTTAACATGAAGCTTAATGGAAAACATGTTCATTCAAATCAGCATTGAAATAACAATGATGATGGAAATGTAAACTAAAGGAGAAACCACCAGGAACGTTGCTTTCTATGAGCCAAGTTTATAATGTGTTTGGTATGTTTTCAAATGATTAAAACTCACTTTTTGTAATTATTTTGATGAGTTATTCATTCATTTGCAGCAGCCAGGGCCATGTAAATAGCATGATAACATAAGTCTGATGCTGATGCTTTGCAGAGTTGAATAAAATAATGTCAATAGTTTCACAGGTGTTTGAAGACACATACAGAGAAAATGTATGATTTAAATGTTGTAATAGTCAACACATTTCACCTTCATCTGTGTGAAGATGAACAGTCTTAATCAAATATCATGCCGAGTTGTTTCTGGGTTTTGTTGTTTTGTTCCATTATTTTTATTTTGGCCCAATCACACAAAAACTAACAAACTGTAACAAATAAAGACAAAGATGTATTCTTACCCATGGAGAGATGTAGATACATTTTATTTATTGCAAATTATTAATATTCTCTACACATCTCATTTAGACCTTATCTGCAGTTAAAACACAACAATAATCCTTTGATAATAGTTATATTATCTCATCAAATATGAAAAAACTCTCCATATATAATATTAAGCTTTGATACAGTCCAGTGTCCAGTCAATGATAAGAACAGCAGATCTGAGTGTCTCCTTTGAGTAACAGAGAGAAACTTCACACATAACTTTTTCACTCTCAAAATACTTTCTTTGCATTTCACATCATTTACAGTCATTATTGTGTCTCAGTTTATAGAAATTCAATTTATTTGTTGAAGTTTAATTTCAGTGTCCATATTTTAATGCTGTCTTTTGTCCCTTTCACAAACAAGTGATCTTTTATGTGTTTAATGTGAAATACTGATATTTCTCCATTTTCAGGACTTTGTATCATGCAGGGAAAATGTAAAATGATTGATACAAATTAATTTGTAAAGTAGAATATAGAACAAAAAACAATGTTTAAAATTGATATGAAAAAACATAATCAACTTGGTGCTATCAGCCTGAAAACAATGAGCGCTGTAGGATTTTGTACAGCTGCTCAACCAGCTCCAGTCACTGTGGGTCTCTAGCACAATAATAAACAGCAGAATCTTCAGTCTTCAGACTGTTCATCTGCAGATACACCTGCTGTCTGCTGTTGTCTCTGGAGATGGTAAACCGGCCTTGAACTGACTGAGAGTAGTATTTGCTGCTACCACCGTTACCATTCCAGGCGACCCACTCCAGTCCTTTTCCTGGAGCCTGTCTGACCCAGGCCATATGATAGCTGCTGAGTGAAAATCCAGAGGCTGTACAGATCAGTCTGTGTGATTCTCCAGGCCTTTTAACCACTGGTTCAGATTCTGTCAGAGACTGACCATCAACACCTGTCAAGAAAAACAAGAAAATAGTCACTTATTGTAAGTTTGTAACTTTTTGAAGAAAAATTTTACTCAAGACCTTCATCTTCACCTGCCCAGCAGATAGTTAAGAGCAGCAGTCCTGTCCTATAGTCCATCATGTTACACTGTGTGTCCACTGTCCTCTGTCCTCCTCTCTGCAGTCACATAAGTAGAGCTGGAAGATAACAGAGTTTTGCATTGACTCCTCCTTTTTGATGGAACAGTGTTCTCTGTTCATCCCTCCTCTAAACTGATTTTCAATTCAAGGCTTTTTCCTACTAACCATGTTTTGTGTGTTATTTTAATAATCATCTCTCTGTATCTTGCTGCTATAATTTGTTTATCAATTTGTTTTTTGGACATTTGTTTAACCGTATAAAACTCTTTTTTACAACACATAGTTACAAAGTGGTTCACACACGAAACAGTAAAAAAATGAGGTCAAAATAGATTGCAATATAAACACAACAATGAGAGACACACTGAAAAAAAAGACTTTTTGGCCCTGTAATTACTACCTCAATTATTTTTATAAATTTTAAAAGAAATTACCATTTCAGTGCTTTTACTTTAAAATATCACCTTTTACTTAATGTGTTACTTGGTGTTAGTTTGTAATTATGTATCCTCATTTTTATAAGTAAATGTTAGCATTCACACCAAGTAATATCTACTAAACTATTGTATTGAATGTACAACATGACACAACAAAGTAAAAAGTAAAATGTAAAATGCGCGTACTCAGGGGGTGACGTCAGAGGAGATTTAGCGCTCTTTTCTTCAGCGAGACAACGGAACAGCAGAAACTGGACAAGGACGGCTGAGTTTCACCTGAGGAGAGAAACTTCATGGACGGGAGCCATTAGGGTAGGTAATATGTTTAATTCATGTTCTACGTTGCTGTTGAGCCTTCGGTCAAGTCTGTGTTTGAGTTGTGAATACTGAAGAGTGACGTGAACTGGTCAGTTTAGCGTGCTAGCTAGTTAGGCTATCATGCTAGCTAACCTGGGACAGCATTACATACATGGCTCACAGCTATGTTTTGTTACAGGGTTCTCCCTGGAAAAGTTGTTAGCCTGAGGACGCGGTGCTCGACCGACTGCGCTCCGTCGACGTGGGGGGGCAAATTACTCCACTTATATAAATAAGCCCACTTCTGCCACACAGGTGCTGTGCTGTGCTGAGTCAAGCACACAGCGCGCTTTCCCTCGGACATCCTCAAGTGCAGCCGAGGTCCAATGAGGAAAACGTGACAAGACAGGGAGTCATAGCTGAGCAGCAACAAGCACACTCTGGTCATGAGCTAACAAATATCCCTTATGTGGTGGAATTAGTGACTTTAGAGCGAGTCAAATGCACTTATTATTTAGTCATTTTGTCACTATCATATTCTGACATATTTTTACAGTAATTTATATTTCTTTCATCAGTTTTAATCTGGTCTCTTATGTCTCTATCTATCCAATGCGGTGTCCTTGATGATGAAGGCTATGGGCATGAAACAAGGTGCCAGTACTGTGTTGAGTTTGTGTCAGAGATCAACATGACCAGGCCTGCTGTGTACCTCAGTATTAACCTTATGTTGACTTGTTTATGTGATGTTTTTTTGTGTGGGGATAAAACATGCTAACCATATGAAGATTTAAGCCAAATTCAGATTTAATGTTGTGTTCATGTTTTAACATAATTTCTCTATATATTTCACAGAATATTAAAGGACGTCAACTCTCAGCAAGTTGACCTCAACAGTTGACACAAGGTAAAATCAACTTAGTACTGTTATAGGTTTAACTTGACATTTGAAGTCTTAGAAAAACACCCTGATCCATTTTGAAGGCCGTAGTTTGTGCTGCTCAATAGTACATTATACCGGGGGGCGACCGTGGCACATGGACAATAGCTAACATTTTACTTCTATTTGTATATGCAATTACATTCTCTTTAATAAATTCACTTCTGTTTAACAGCAACATGTTGAGGGCAGAAGAGATGTCATCTTCTGCTGCTTGATGGAGTTCCTTGGATCAGTCTGGAGAGGAACTCATCAAAGACTACCAGGTAAATTCAGAAAATTTGGGGTTTTCTGATGATTTTTCTGACCCCTATAAACTTGTCTTTTCTCCAACCTAAATATCTAACTCTAATCTTGGTACATTGATATGTAGGTAAGTTATTAATGCCACTGTGTGTGGGGAAAACCTTTTTAATTCAACAAATAACAGGGACTTTAAGCTGGTACTGTATCTGTTTGAAAACCAAACATTTTACCTGATTCTATTTATTTAAGTTACTTCAGTTTTTATTCAGTTTAAAAAAAGTTTATGTTGAATCAAAAACTCAAAGTTTATCTCATGTGTTCCTCAACACTGAACGCAATTGTGTGTCATTCTTTTTTGTAAAACATAATCAACAGATTGTTTGAAAACTTTAAAGACACTTACTGTTCATAGTCCCCAAGACTACCCTAACCACCTGATCCAGTGTCTTTCTATGAGCATCTTATTCTTTTGTATTATTGTATCTGTAGACTATTAATTGGCAACTTCAACCTAGTGAGCTACTCTTGCATAATAAGGAACTTTATAGAAAATATGTGTGGTCTGTTGACCTCTGATTAACATTTTTTTGACAGAATGTCACCAAAGATGTCTTTGAAGAGGACTCTGTTCAACTTGTCATGAAGATCCTCGTCATCCATGGAAGTGCAACACAGGAAGGCTTCACCGCTGACGATGTGTTGATCGTCATCGAGGGAAAAGAGGTTCTTGATGACTGTCAAAGTGTGGCAAAGGCTTGCCTTCTGCTCATGGGCTTTATCTATGCGTATCCAAGTGTTGTCAAGCAGTACCTGTTGTTTCAAATTAAAAGTGTTTGTTAAATGACTAAGCGTTTGTGTTCTTAAATTTCTTATTGGCAGCACTGATTTAGAAATGTTTTGTGTGGCAATGCCAACCAGATTATATATGTTGGTATTGATGTGTCTGTCACCAGTTAACAAGTAATGGTGCTGTAGTTTAAAAGAAGCTGTTTCATGTTTTGTAGAAGACTTATGTTAAGACAGTTTTATTAAATAAAAGTAGCCCAGTTTAAAAAATGCAACATTCATATTTGAATAGTTGTGTAGAGTAGTAGTAGATAAGATATATTGTGTAAATATTACTTAATATTTCTCAATATAAAAAGTAAAGAAAAGCTAGTTAAATATACATGAAACACCTACTTGATTTTACATTGGTTTTGTAATTAGATGCAAAGGTCGTCTGAGTAAAGATTACTATCAAAGGCTAAGTACATTTTATGTCTAAGGAAGAAATTTGCAAGTAAAAGTTACTTGAATATTTTGGATAAAAAACAATTCTTACTAGTAAGTAAACTTAACTTGAGAATTCCTGAGTAAAAATTACTCAGAATTTCTGTGTGGAAATTGTTACCTAGCTTTTTTCAAGTAAATGTCACTGATTTTTTTTTTTCAGTGAAGACCAGACTGGAGCAAACACAAACATCAAAGGTGTGATCATGAGGAAGATCAGAAATGTAACTCAGGGCAAAGTCATGCAGTGCCTTATATGTAATTAACGGGATCTTTTGTTTATTCTGAATTTTACTTGAAGGGTCCATCAAAGTTAATACATTTATGATAATATCATTCATATTCAGAGAGTTTAGAGACACTTCAACTGAGGTACAGAAAGGTGGACTACCTACAAGTCAGGAGCCTGATGTCATTATTATCCTTGTTTAACTAAGTCACTTGAACACATTTATTTACTTGTCAGATGCTTTTGTTCAATGCAACTTACAAATAATGGATTATTGCCACTGTTAATAAATAGCAGTAATATTAATATCATGAGTTTCAGATCACGTATGAAAATCACCTTACAGGCTTGGTTTGAGAGGCAAACAACATCTCATGTCTCCTAAAGTTATTTGTCCAAGTTGAGATTTTGTGTGATGATAAGAACATGAATTTGTTTTGAGGGAAACTCTGACATCCAACATCTTTTAGCTGTGTGCTGAGTTTTGGCTTGTAGCTTCTACCTCAATACCTGAAGACAATTCAGCTGAATTTATTTCATTGCTTGTAAAATTGATTGTTTAGCAATTAATAAAATGTAATATATATATATATATATATATATATATATATATATATATATATATATATATATATATATATATATATATACACACAATGACATAATGTAATTGTAACCTTTAAGTATTTAAACTGATGTAACAGTGATCTGGTGTTGAAATCATTAGTGGTGTGAGGGCTCCTCCTCTGGTGGCTTCATGTTACAAGTGTTCAGACACTGAGAGGTTTTTGTTCAGGTCTACTGATGGTTTGTGTTATTGTGGCTCTCTGGCACAGTAATACACGGCAGTGTCTTCAGGCTGCACATTCTGTCCAGTTAGAGTCACTGTTTTGCTGGAAGAGTCTAAACTGATACTGAACTTGTTCTTCAGTGAATCTTTGTAGAATGTGGTGGAGCCAACAGCGGCATATCCAATCCATTCCAGTCCTTTCCCTGCAGGCTGTCTGATCCAAGCTGTGCTGTAGCTGCTAAGAGAATAAGAGACCTGACAGGTGATGGTCAGACGTTGATCTGGCTGCACAGTCACAGAGGCTGGCTGTGTCAACTGTTCACATTTTGAGCCTGTTTAAAAAAGAAGATTTGTTGTAACATCATCAAGTTATACAAGAAGAACGACTGACTTCGATAAATCAAGAGAAACTCACATCCAGCTGCCAACAGCAGCAGCAGAGCTACAGACAACATGGTTTATGTTGAAACTGACGAGCTGTGAACTTAACTGACTGACTGATGTGATGTTTTTATAGCTGAGCAACAAGGAAGCTCACTGAGTTTGCATAGAATCAGACATATCAGAATCAGCAACACAGTGAAATTTGTAGACAGTAAGATCACACTGCAGAGTGCAAAGGGTGCTGGAATACATAATGATAAATGTAACAGATTGATTTATATACATGAGGTAGGTGGATATGACAGTATACAGTGTATGCATCGATGCAATCATTTTTGTTAAACTGGTGCCAATAGAAGAGTCTGTTCAGTATTAATATATCTGCAGAGTGATAACATGCGTTGAAATCACCTCTACTTTACATTTGATATTTTCATTTCATGACACACTCAATTATAGCAGTTTGAAAACGTCCCTGCATTCACAGAAATGAAACAACTGTTAGCTTTGTTTTGCTATTGTCATTTGTTAACTCCTTACTGCATTTATTCATGCACTTATTTGCCTACTTACTGGACTTACTGACTGTATATGCGTCAACAGAAATATAGTGACAGCAGCCAGTAACATGTAAATAGTGAAAATGAAGCCTGATGCTGCTGGTTTGCAGATTTGAATCCTAGACTTTTAGTGGCTTCTGTGTTTTCAGATGTTTGAAGACACAGACACAACAGCAGATCTGAATGTGTTCTCTAAGTAACAGGAGAGAGAAACTTGATGCTGACTGCCCTCTGGTGACTTCATAAAAGAAACATTTTTTACTCTCATATTGTGACTCTTTCTATATTCCAAATCATTTGCATATTTTGTTTTCATTTGTATTTGTAGAAGTTACATTTCAGCAATCAGATTGTTGTCTTTGGTCCTTTCATGAACAAGTTATCTTTATCGTGTTTTCATGTGTTTTCATGAATGAGCAGGGAAACGATTAATTTATTGTCGACATAAAACAACTTGTGAAAAATGTATTATAAATGAATTAATAAAAGGTATAAATGTAATGGAAAAAAATAATGAATAATATTCATGCTTGGGTTCTAACAGCCCAGTAACAATGAGCGCTGTAGGATTTTGTACAGCTGCTCAACCAGCTCCAGTCACTGTGGGTCTCTAGCACAATAATAAACAGCAGAATCTTCAGTCTTCAGACTGTTCATCTGCAGATACACCTGCTGTCTGCTGTTGTCTCTGGAGATGGTAAACCGGCCTTTGACTGACTGAGAGTAGTAGATAGAAGAACTACCACTGCTGATATAAGCGATCCACTCCAGTCCTTTTCCAGGAGTCTGTCTGACCCAGTTCATGCTATAGCTGCTGAATGTGAATCCAGATGTTGTACAAGTCAGTCTGTGTGATTCTCCAGGCCTTTTAATCACTGGTTCAGATTCTGTCAGAGTCTGACCATCAACACCTGTCAAGAGAATAGAAAATGTGAAATAAGGTGGTGACACAAAGAAAAGCCATCAAAGACAAAGATCAGTGACTATCTTCACCTGCCCAGCAGATAGTTAAGAGCAGCAGTCCTGTCCTATAGTCCATCATGTTACACTGTGTGTCCACTGTCCTCTGTCCTCCTCTCTGCAGTCACATAAGTAGAGGTGGAAGATAACTGAACTTTGCATTGACTCCTCCTTTTTGACTGATCATTGTCTTCTGTTCAATCTCTCCTCAAAACTTCTTTCATAATATGGCTTTCTCTTAACGAACCATGTTTGTATATTTTTATTTGTTTACATTGTTAACCTGATCTAAGTAAATCAGTAAGTAAAGCTTTATTTGTATAGCATTTTTTTAGATACACGGTTTCAAAGAAAAAAATGAAAGAATTAGGCAAAAATAGATTGCAATTTGAAACACAGATCAATGACAGACAAACCAAACTGGAAAGAAAAAAAAATAGGAAAGAGATCTTTAAAAAGGCTTGCCTATAAAGTTGTGTTTTAGAAGCCTCTTAAAACTGTTCAAAGACTCAGCAGTTTTGATAGTTTGGGGAAGATGATTCCAGAAGGTTGGGGCTAAAACAGCAAAGCCGTGATCACCTTTTGTTTTGCAGTCGGAGCGGGGGATTGATAAAGCCAGAGATTTGAGGATCGGAGTGGTCAAGAGGAAGATCAGAAATGTTACTGGGTGTAACAGAAGTGTCTCTGCTGTAGCTGTTGTTCTTATTAAGAGGATCTTGTAATTTATTCTGAATTTTACATGGAGGGTGCATCAAAGGTATTACATTTATGATCAGAGATCATAATTTAGTGTCAGGGGGGAAACTTTGACATCCAACACTTTTCAGTTGTCTTTTGGCTTGGTAGCTTCTACCTAAGACAAATAAGCTGAACTGATTTTGTTGCTTGTAAACATTAATGTTTAGCAATTTACAAAAGTGTACTCTGGTTTTCATTATGGATATACATAAAATGATGTATCAGTGATTGTAACATCCAGGTATTTAAACTGATGTGAATCATTAGTGGTGTGAGGGCTCCTCCTCTGGTGGCTTCATGTTACAAGTGTTCAGACACTGAGAGGTTTTTGTTCAGGTCTACTGATGGTTTGTGTTATTGTGGCTCTCTGGCACAGTAATACACAGCAGTGTCTTCAGGCTGCACATTCTGTCCAGTTAGAGTCACTGTTTTGCTGGAAGTGTCTAAGTCAATACTGAACTTGTTCTTCAGTGAATCTTTGTAGTATGAACCTCCAGTGTATTTCATTCCAATCCACTCCAGTCCTTTCCCTGCAGGCTGTCTGATCCAAGCTGTGTAGTAGCTGCTAAGAGAATAAGAGACCTGACAGGTGATGGTCAGACGTTGACCTGGCTGCACAGTCACAGAGGCTGGCTGTGTCAACTGTTCACACTTCACACCTGTTAAAAAAGAAGATTTTTTGTAACAAATCATCAAGTTATACTGTAAAAGAAAAACAACTGACTTTGATAAATCAAGAGAAACTCACATCCAGCTGCCAACAGCAGCAGCAGAGCTACAGACAACATGGTTTATGTTGAAACTGAAAAGATATGAGCTTCTGATGCCTTCACTGACTGTCTCATGGAATGTTTTTATAACTGTGTCACAAGGAAAAATACTGAGTTTGCATAGAACCATACAAAAGGCATATAAAGGTGTGTCTACACCTCAGTATCTTCAGATGAGCTACTGTGGTTCAGCTTGAAGTCTGCAATCAACGTCTTTGTTTACCAGAAAATGCTGTTTTGTAATTAACATCTGGAGCTTTTTTCAACGTGCTTTTAAATTATTGTCGCAAATAGTCTTGTCAAAGCCTTGATTCCATATTAAATATGTATTACAAATTAAATCATAACTGAAATCTATATTTGAATAGTGAAAATGAAATGTTCATTTCATAACTCAGTTAAAGTCCTGCTTAATAAGTTCAAATCAGTTCAAATAATGCAATTTTGCTCTCATTTTTTTTATTTATGCATGTATTTTGAGATAAATTTGATGAGTGGCGGATTTGGATGCTATTGTTCTTAAATGTGCAGTGAAGTGAAAGCAAGCGATCTAAATTAATATTTGAATTTGCTGCAGCTGGTTTTTAGACTTTTTAAGGTTTCAGTATTCAAATTTCCGCCATTTGAAGCCACAAACACACAGAGAAATGTGAAGCCTCCAGAAGAAGAAAACTTCTTAGAAACTGAAACCTGAGATATGCAAAAAAAAAAACAGCTGCTGGCATGTGTCCAATAATGTATATGAAAGTGCTCTTTCATATCACAAATAAAAAAGTACAACTTGGACAGTCAAGTGAGTGGACAGTTAAGAATCTGACTTTGAACAGTAATGAAGCTGTCAGATAACTAGTGAACATTCCCCTGTGAAATATAGTGGAGTAGAAGTAGAATTAGCATAAAGAGAAATAATCAAGTATACATGTTTCAAATTCATATTTGAGTAAATGTACTTATATTAGTTACATTCCACCACTAGAACAGGAAACCATTCTTGACCCCGCCCCTTTCTGTCCTCCCCACAGTCCACACAGGTGAATGACGTCCAACAGGTTAACGGCTTGCCCACGAGTGAACCGGCTGTGATGGACATTATTCATGGTGAACAGATGAGGTTAAAGTAGAATCAAACAATAAGCCACAAGAGGCCGTGCTGTACAGTGACTGTAGAATAGCTAATGGCGAAGATTTGGACAGTTCGTGAAGGAGTGCGCCTCTTCTGTCCCCGTGTTCTACTCACACCGAGACAGACATGGTGAGTTTCTATTTTAAATTGACGCTGCAGTTATGTCCCCAGGCGTCCCTCGTACTTCTCTTTTTTACGGTTGTTTCTACCTGTCGTTTTGTTTGTCTCTCACGTGATGGACATGCCAGCTTTTGGTCAGAGCTGCAACATTACGCTAACATTGTTTGCAGCTGCTTGACTCTTTACTGGCTTAATTCACGATGCTAGTAAAATGATTGGTGTTACTAATACGACTCATGATGACTCTGTTGTATTTAAGTGGCCCAGGTAGGCCAGCATGCAGAATAAACTGCTAATCAGCCATCATTCATTTGATTGTTTACACCTGTGCTTTCTGTGACACGTAAACATGTCAAATGTGAATAAGGCCTATTGGTGACGTCACAATACACAGTAGGTCAATGTGGTTAGTAGAACATTGCCACCTGCTGGAAGTGTTTCATAACGAAAATGCACATGACTTGCAAAATCATTTGAAATGTTGCTTTTGTTTTGTTCCAACTGTGATCTCAATATTTATTGAGGAGCTCCTACACCTGGTGTCTAAGCAGGGCTTCCTGTGAGCCACTCTCTGGTGACGCCGTATAGCATCATACGAATTCAAACGACCAGGTACAATGTTGTGTTTGTGTTGTGGTTTGCTGATTTGAAACTGCCTGCCTGCAATTTGTATGTGATGGAATGGAACACATTGTATTGCCCTGCACACCAAATGGATGAACTCAAACAACATGTCTGAGAGGTTTCTCATCATGTTGGTCATACACCTCTTTACAGTTATGAAGCGTTGCTCCAGAGGTCTTCTTTGTTATGTCTTTGGAGTCGGTGTTTGGCAGCAGGGCCTCTAGACGTGTTAGCATTCATTTGATTGCAGCTTATATTATTATTATTATTATTATTATTATTATTATTATTGTCACAATTCACATAGTAGCATACTGTGGTGTGTAAGGTGTTTAAGCCTCGACATGCTTTGATTTGCTGTAGTCCATCCTGTCTTTTCTTTTGAAGCAACAGTAACAGTGAGAGTAGTTCTGAGATCAAGATGCTGTAGCTGGAGTTGGAGTGATGGTGTTTATACTTTGGTATGCTTTCCCCCCCTTCCCTTTAATTTGGTAATTTCATAAAAAAAAATGCATTTTAGAACGTATCTATACATATTCCTCAAGATATGGTGTACATTTTACAGATCATTTGTTTTAATTAATACCCCTCCTCCTGAATAAATTGCCAGTTTATGTGAAAAATAGAGATGGACATTGGTAGAGTAACCTCAGTCTGATCAATAACGCCCACTGTGGACACTGTCTGCAACTAGGCCTGTGTGTGTGTGTGTGTGTGTGTGTGTGTGTGTGTGTGTGTGTGTGTAAGCTTTGAAGATGGCATTAAGATTATGCTGATCATGACATGATAACTGATAACACTGGTCCCTTGTTTTTATTTTTATTTTAAATCTTTAAACTGATATGGCTTCAGAAAGTCCAGAAAGGTCTGGCTGCTCAACAGACTGCTTCTCTCTTGATAACTCTAAGGATAAGGATAAGATATGATGACGTTTACTTTCAGATGAAGATAATGAATAGTTACATCCCAGGTAAAGCTGGCTGCGCATGTATTCTCTTTTCAGCAGTGCACTGTTTCACATTCAGCTCAACACGCTGGGAGCTGCTCAGTACAACCACAGCCGTCTTCTGCTGGCCGCTGGGCAGTGTGTGGTTGTGTACCTCCCCCAGTGGCACTTCAACAGTAGTTGTAGAGAGCGAATAGTTCTCCTATATGTGTGAAGATGTTTGGTCGTTACTTGTCCCTGGTTTATATGGACACATCGAAGGGGTCAAGCAAGGACCCAGGGGGAGGGAGGATGGGAGGGTATGGGGGTGTCAGACAGGGAGGCGCTCTCAGGCAGCCCTCTGGGCATGATGCCCTGCTCCTCTGTTGCTGGTGCCTTGGCACTTAGACTGGCAGCAGCATGCTGTGACTCCATCCCAGCAACAGCGTCACAGATTTGGGCTGGCTGCCAAAGGGTCCCCAGCCAATCAGGGCAGACGCGGTGCCAGATCACTCCAGAGGTAGCCAATTGTAAGCCTGGATGTGATTAGCGTCGTCCCTCCCAGATGTGAATTCCTTTAAACCCACAAGGTACACAAATGCAGACACAAACATGCAGCTCTAACCCAAAGACGGAGTGTGCACACATTTACAGTAACCCTGTGTGTGTGTGTGTGCGTGTGTGTGTGTGTGTGTGTGTGTGTGTGTGGAAAGGAGAAGATATATAAACAGTCTCTGTTTGGGCTTTCAGCTGAATGCACCTCTGTATTATACCATTTAGTAAGTCCAGTTAAGACCTGTCGGTATCTTCAAATTATGACACAACTACTGTTTCACACAGAGGTGGAAAACCACTGCTGTATATGGAGCTTTGTCTCCCTCTAGTGGTCAGTCTTAGTAATACAGTAGTGCTGATATTGTGACATAGTATACTGTATAGTGTTAAGCCTTTTTCTGACGATAAATACTGTTTGTGTTATAGTTTTTTTTATTGTAATCATATGAACATATATTTGGGTGTGTGTGTGTGTGTGTGTGTTTATTACATAAGAATCAGAATTTAAACTTTCATTTTTTTATTTCATTTTTTTATTGCTGTCATCATTTTTACACAAATGCACTACATACACGCCACGCTAAATGTAGACCTGACACTTAAAACGAAACAAACAGGCCTAACGTATTAACCAGTTCCCTAACATATAACAACATTTGTTTATATATAAATGAATCCATTACACTTTAAAAACTAGAAAAGCCAAATGCCATAAAAATCTTCAAAAGTCCACATTTGGATCATAAAACGGGATCTGTCCTGGGATCATCATCATTTAGTCTAAAAGGAGAAAACAGGGAATGTGTCAGGATATGTGACATTTTTGATTTGTATAAAAAAAAAAAAACATTAGAATATTTTGGGTAGTTTGAATTTATATATATGTCTAAGCTAAATTCAAACCACCCAAAATATTTGAATTCCAGAATAATAATAATGATAATGTAGAACATAACAGATTACAATTGAGTTACTGGAAGATTACTTTAAAATACCATACTGTTGTATCTTACCTTCATCATGGTAGCCAAGACACCGTAGAGAATGGAGATGAGGAAAAAAATGAGGAAAGTGAAAGCCATATACCAGCTATCCACAACTGTGTCCTGGTTCAGTCCAGCATGCATGATGTCATCTAAGAAATCACAGTCCTTCAAGGAGTCTGTGAATGAATTCAGCCGTGTAGGATTTGTTAGTTAACTAGACTTTGTTACACTGTAAAGAGATATTAATAAACTAATCCATGCAGTTACCAGACATACTCAGAAATGTGTGGTTAACATAGTATGTGCAATCTGTAAAGTGCAAGAACGGTTTGGATCAAACTAGCACCTGGTTTAGATATATCCAGGGATTTGGTGATGTTTGCATGTGTCACCCTGCAGGTGATGTTCGCCCCAGGCAACCAGATGACTTGGGACAGACGCAGGTGGCTTTGGATGCTGAACTTTCCGTTTGGGCCTCTGTGGGGTTCACTAGTGTCGTAGTCCAACAGTTCCTTGGTGTCGTCCAGAAACCAAGTGACGTTAATGGATGCGGGGCTGAAGCCGAAGACCAGGCACACAAGTTCACCAGAGCCCTGGAGCAAGGTCGCTGAGGGTTCGCTGTGGGTCACTGTGGCTGGAGAAGATAGTCGTGAAAGAGTTTTTGTCAATGAATGTGTTTTGGGGAAGAAAAAAAAACAAGGAACATTTGTATTGAAGTGCTTTCATAACAAATTTAAATCAATTTAATCAAGTGAGAGCAAACGTTTTAAAGGCGTTCTACTTCTTTTCTTCTTTAGCTTTGTGCGCACACTGCTGCTCTTGAGCTGCTATCATTGAGAGCCAGGTGAGGTGGATAAAACACAGTAGTGACGTTGATCTCTATCTGCGATGTAATAAACTACACCAGTAAACTGTAATTGACTTGATGCTAATTGACAGCTCACCAAACACATCCTTCATAGTGCTTTCAAAAGGCCTTTCAGATGACTCGTGTCTGACAACACAAGAATACGTAGACTCCTTGTCCTCTGTTCTTGATGTGTTCAGTCTGCTGCTCATTGAATATGTGCTGCTCCCTGTGTATTTCCACGTTGGACTGTTGGTGAAGTGAGTTGAAGGGAGTCTCTGGCCATTCTCCTCCCAGTACACTATGATATTTGACGGGAAAAATCTGGAGACTTGGCAAACAAGTGCGAGGCCGTCCGAGGTGGAAAGGTCATCGGCAGTTGGTTGTATTATCTTCACTGCTGGTGGATGCAGCTCTTGAGAAACACAAAGAGAAGACAAAAGTAAATGAAGCTTTATATTTTTAACATTTCAATCAAATCATTTAGTCTCTCGCAACCTCCACAAACATCATGGACAATATCATTTTTTTAATGTAAAGTTTCTGATCCAATCTGGCCTTCTTAAACTTTGTTGAACTCTCTATAATTTCAGAAACATCTATAAGCAATGGCAAGGAAACAAATGCATCATTTTTTTCTGCAAAACACTACCTCTGCTTTTGGTTGTATGGTCCTCATAGCCCTGCTTGGAACATCGGTGCTTGGCCTCACAAGACACTTGTTTAAATGCATGCCAATCCTCCGCTGACACATTGAGGAAGCTCCGCAAAGTTTCGGTCCCATTGCTGTGACTCACTGGAGGCTCCTTGTGGGCATTCAGGGAATAACTGCTCCCACCTACTTTCCAGGTGACGGAGACGTCGTTAAGGGAAGGGCCGACCAGAAGACAGGTGATAGTCACTTGTCCCTTGTTCTGAAGCTCGTCGAGTGGCGGCCCCTGAACATATACGCCAACTATCTGAGATGATGCAGGAGTTACTGAAAAAAGAATGTGACATTGAAGTGGCAGAAAATGCAACACCCATCAAGTAATGGTTATGAGAAAGAAAAAAAAAAATGCTTAATGGATGGTGAATGGATTTATTCTCTACCAATTTTCATTTTACCTGAGCAGAGGCTGATCTTTCTCACATTTGTGTTCAGAGACTTGTCAGATACTTCACACGTGAAGACGTTCCCTGTTTTCCACTCTGCGTGAGGGACATGAAGTTGGCTGGTTACTGCCACACGTCCATCTTCACCCATGCTGATGTCATTGGTTGATGAAGATCTCTGCTGGGACTCAGAAGACCATTTAACTTGAGGGTTGAAGCCCCAGGCAAAGCACAGGAGCCTCTGTGGTCCTGACTCTTCACTGGAGGCCAGAAGAAGTTCCACTGATGGGTCCACTAAATAAGAGATGAATCAGTGCATTAATGAATCAATGATTGTGTCTATTACAGATCAATTAAGTGTGAAACATGAAATCAACCGCCACTAAGGGAAAGAAGAGTTACTCCTCTCACCAAAGAAGTTGCCTGTGGATTTTGACTTGAAGCTGTTGGAGAATCCTTGGGTCACTTTGCAGGTGAAACTTGTGTCTTTCTTCAAATGTCTTGAAGGAACAGAGAAACTTCTACTGATTGAACGGAGGCCTGGGGCTTTAGCAAATTCAACATACTGTTTGTCAGAGATGTCAACACCGTTGGCTTGAAAGTCGATGTACAGGTCGCGTGATGAGAGTTTTGTGACATCACACTCCAGCACAGCACTGTCTCCTTTCAGCAAAGCTTTGAGAGATCTCCTGATCTCAACCAATGGAGCTGTAACTGCAGGTCCTGGATGATACAGAAAGAAAACCAAGCAGAATTTATTCTTTTATGCACTTTGCTGTCACAAGACATCTGGTTGTCATGGTGTATAGTTGTCTTACCTGCGATATTCACAGTGCTCTTAGTGGATGAGAAGCACTTATGGTCAGCTTTACATGTTATCGTCTTGAGTTGTTTCCATTCACTTGAAGAAACCGTCAGTTCACTGACTAAATGAGTTGTGTTTGCGTCATCTCTCACTACGCTACCCGGTGGGACTCTCTCATCCATCAGCCAGGTCACCTTGGCATCAAGAACAGTGCGGACAAAACATGTTGCTTTTACGGAGGGTTCTGTCATCATTACTGTCTTGAAGCTGGGAATCTCCACATGGATGGAAGGAGGGTTCCTTGTATGATCTGCAGGAATAAAACGTGTTTGGTCCTAATTGTTCATTTAAACCATTCAAATAATGCATGCATTTTTCTCTTAAAACATTGATATGTTCATATTTCCATATTGTGCCGTGAGACAGTAGACAGACATACTTACATTGACAAATACTTATTGTTTTTATAAATTCCTGATTGTTGTGAATGGACTTGCACGTAAAACTTGAGGCCTGTGCCCACTCAGTCATATTTGGCTCGATCTCACTGCTTAGACTGAAGGTTTTCTCCATTTCCTCCACACTCTGCAGCTTCCTTTGGAGTGGCACAATATTTAGAGGTTGGCTGTCCTGCTTCCACTCCACACTCAGTTTGTCTGGAAAGAAACCTCTAATGGTGCAGATGAGTCTGATTGGCGAGGTCCCGAATTCACCCTCCCAATCTGGGTGTAGTGTGATGTTTGGCGAGATAACCCGCTCTCCTGTGATAAAGAGGAGATAGTTACGTCTTTACTTGCCTCATTGTAAACGTTAGATGTACACATTTTTAAAATATGCACAGACTTCATCCCTTCAGTTATACATACCTTCAAATTTTGGTCAAGTAACCCTTTTTGTCGATTCTAAATATAATATCTTTGTATTTAGGCTAGATGGCAGAGTTGCGCTGTTACAGTGTCTGGTGTCTTATAGTCAGGTGGAGACAGGGCTGGGGGCTGTTGCACAGATGTCGCAACATGGCAGGGCAGAGTGATCAGAGCTAGCAGCAAGCGGAAGCATTGAGTAACACCCAGGTCCCAAAAAAGTACCAAAATACAGAAGTGAAACAATGCAAAGAGCAATGGTGCCTCACGGACAGCAGGTGTGAGGTGTGGCTGTGTCAGTTAGAGAAACAGAGTGCACATTTAAATTTAAGTCTCATATCACTTTACATGTTTCCAGAAAGATTTCACATGGCTTCTCATGACATTGCAAGGTTTCAGTTCTCGACTCTGTTAATATTAGACCCGAGAACTTACCAACTGCAAATGTTCATATTCATTTGAACATGGGCTGATGATTCCAGGTGCTAGGGAGGTGATGAACATAAGAACATAGTGCATAATAAAGTGTTTCTTTCAACGACGAAATGCTTGAAAAAAAAAAAAAGGAAGTACTGTCGTGAGTATTATAAATGATAGTTTATAGGTGAAACTACAGGCAGTATGTACAATTTCAAAATAATGATTAAAAAAACAGTAGGAGCAACATCAATGGTTATCTTCATTTAAAGATTTATTTTCAAAAAAGACATAAAGCTCTTGTAATTAAAATGAAAATGGACAGTTGTGATTACTTACATGATACTATTGAGTTTATAAGAAGAAATGTATGAATTCTTTTTTTTTTTTTTTTTCAAACAAAAGTTTCACCTTGTTTCAATTAACCTGAAAAGAGAAAAAAGTATATGGATTAGTGATATTGTAAAATAAACGTATCAACATATGGAATAAACTAAATGTTACAACTGCCTTCTGTTGCAATTTGTTGTTGTTATTTGGTAAATTAATTTAGCTTATTTAACCTATGACCCACAATTACAGCAATTGTAAAATAGTATTCAGTTCACTATAATGGCGCTGACATTTTAAATCATTTATTTTTGGCTCAACATTTTAACTTGTTCTCAACTCGGTATACTACAGGTTACCAAAGCATTCAACCCACCTCTCGTATAGTCTGTGAAACACTTTATGCTTTACAAAGGGGACTTTTATTTTAAGTTTATAATATTGCAAAACAATAAATTGCACAAGCTCTGCTGTTTTTGTGTGCACCCACTGAACGTGCATGTATCATTCAGTGATAGCTGAGCTTTTGTTGCAGACACTTTTAGAATGTATTATAAAAACGCATTATGTAAAAAGATTATTAACAAAATTAACATTTTGTTATTGGATGTTAAAGTGGCAATCCATAAGATTTCAGTCCCATGTTTTTGTTACATGAGCTTCAAGTTTTCAGAATTATGTACTCCATTTTCTGTGTATATACAATGGACAAAAATGTTGATGTAGCATTTCTGTCCAGGATGGAGCCACCGACACCCAGTTTGTAATATAGAAAAATAAAGAAATATTCCACTACATTCCTCAGTGGGCCATAGGCTCAATCACCATTGTGTTTCCTCCTTCGGTGATAGATAGCGACTTAACGGACATTTACTTAAATTAAAATCTTTGAGATTTTACGTTAAATAAAGGAGTTACAGCAGCAATACAGTATGTGGTCAAACGTTATTTACTGACGTAGATGATTAATATCATCACGGCTATACCCTGTATGAACCTTTTGTCACTCTTCATGTTAGAGGAGTTTTCAGCCAACACATCTGTGTTGTGTGAATACATAACCCTATTTACTCAGTTGTCTTTTTCTGGTTCAATCCAAATCTGTGCACGACTCTAACATAAAAACTCATCATTACCTTGAAAGCAGTGGTTCCAATGGTGAACAGCAGAGTGATGAGGAAGAGAAGGATGAAGGTGAGGGCTGTGCTTCCCATGTTATCTTCTTCGTCCCATGCACTGTTCCATTGGTAGACCTCTGGATGTAGTGTACAGTAATGATTCAGTTAACACTTTGGACAAATGCAGCTTTGAACAGCAGCTCATGAGACAATGACCAAATTCTGTCAACGACCAAATTCTATTAACTTTCCTGTTGTAGGGTAACTTATTTTATATTCTAGCAGGTCAGAGTGGATCTAATCACTAAATCAATCAGTTTAGTATATCAAACAAAGTTTGAAATAGAGTATTACAAATTAAAGGAATAGTATTGGCATATGTCTTGTTACTTATTACATTGTTATTAGTTAACCATAAAGCCTCATTGTTTAGCATATCCTTGTAAAATGTTGATTATGTTGATTTAAGTCGTCCTACAATGATCCTGAATTGCTTTTGAAAGTCCCCATTAATGTTGTGGCAGGCATGACTTGACTTGTGAATTAAGATATTAATAATTTGATGGAAAGACCACAGAGTTGGAGTTAGACCTTTAACAATCGTCTATCTTGTGAAGGGGGTGCAAGACCCAGTGGAGGAAACGCATACACAAAGACAAGTCACACAAACAATGCACCGTCTACAAATAACAAAGAACAAATAGGATGTATTTAGTGAAATTGTTGCCTAAAGTTAGTGGGTTGTTGTGGTGTTATTCTAGTTAATACAATATGATGCGGTAAGTTTGATATATTTTTAGCAAACATGGTGATGACTACGCCTAATTTGTGTTGCATTAGGATAACACTGTGTCACTACACTTACAATAAACACGTAGCTCAAAATATTTCTTAACTAAAGACATGAACAGCATGCGACATACATCAACAGAGTTGCAAAGAGCTTTTTTTTTATTTTGATTTTGAAAAGCATTAAAAAGACAATCACAATGTCATATCACAAGCAACAAACGTCAAACAACAAACAGCAGAAGACACAGCGACACAAAATAACATCTACTGGGTCTTGCACGGTTCAGGGATGTTCATGTTGAGGTTGACCAGGTTGGTTCTTTCAAATGTTCTGTGCCCAATGGACCTGACAATAGCTTTAGTTGTGTTAGCCACAGACTCGTGGTGAACTACACAGCTAAACACCATGTCATTGTTATTCCACTGCTCAAGGCTGACAGATAACAGGCCATAAGCAGAATAGGATTCGTGGTTTCCTACGGGGTTTGTGGTATGGAACTCGTATTTTGAGTCTGCTATCTCGTCATCAACAAGCCAAGACACGAAAACCTCCTTAGGGAAGAAGTCTTTCACATAGCAAGTCAGGGTCACCGTTTTTTCACTAGTATGTTCTAGTGGAGGTAGCATATACACTGAAGGTCGCTGAGTCTTTCCTCCTGCAAGTGTGAGAGAACATTTAGAGCTCCTGCCACAGATAAATGTAACTACAGTACTGTGAAAAAATCTCTTAAAATACACTTAGAAATGACACTCAGATAACATGTTTGCTGGCATGACAAGAGGAATTAAACACAGGCTTTTAGTGCACAATTGCTGGTTTGTTTTCTTACCAATAATCCTTGTATAGGGTTCCTTAAGTGGATTAAACCAATTCTCATGTTCAACAATGCAGTTGAAGTTTGTTCCCTTGCTCCATTCGTCATACGTGATGTCAAGTGGAAGGATTATTTCACCTCTTTTTCCTTTAGGGGGCTCTATAGAGGCTCCAGGTATTGGCTCTCCTTTCTGGTTCTCCCAGAAAATCTTAGTGATGGATGGATTATTTACCTTGACATTACATTTTACAGTTCCTTTGCTGTTTACAAATATGTCTTCCATTGTGGGGCCTTCAACCATTAACTCCACATCTGCAACAGGACATTCCGTAGCTGCCAAGTAAGGAAGAATTATTGAATTGAAATAGCTGCAAAACAGAAAATGCAATTGCATTTCATTTTTTGAAGAAAAAGTAGGAATTTACTCACTAATTGGGTCTGGCTTTTTGTGAGTCAACGTTGCATTTACGAATGTTGGATGATGTTCACCTTTCCCCTTAAACTGACATGTTAACTGAGCGCCATAACTCCACTCACTGGATGGCAGCGTGACAAAACTTGCTGTACTGTACAGTGTAGTTTGATTCTCATCCTTTGTTCCCACAGGAGTAAGTGTTTTAGAGTTGGGGATTTCCTTGTCGTCTTTCAGCCATTTGAACCCATACTCCTTTGGTGAAAAATCTTTGGCAAAGCAGGAGAAGGAAACCTCGGTTTCCTCATCAGAGGAGGCCAACACTTTAAGAGTTGGCATGATATAAGGCACAACTGAAAAACAAACATATACACAAATATATATGTATGCAGAAGCAGGGAATAATGTGTATATATATATGCAGAAGCAATGTCAAAAAAATAGAAAAAAATGAGATAAAATGCTCATGTAAGCTACAATTACTATAGACTATGCTTTTTCTGTACTACTGTGTGCTACCTGCACACAGGCACATTGTGATTACTCTCCTCAGATTACCACCTACTGTAGCTCGTTACTAAATTGTGCAGAAATAATTAAAAAGAAAATAAGATTTTCATAGTAAAAAAATGTAAATAATAGAACAGCAGAGCTTTAATGCTCGCTTCTGCATATACACTGACTGCTCCGGCAAGCAAACACAGATTGAATGTTAATAATCAACAGACAGCTGAAGTGGGGGCAGACTGACACCAAGAAGAACTAGGATTATGCAGATAGATGGAAAGGAGCAGAACACATCGCAATAATCTGTTCTGAGACGGGTGCAGAGGACATATACAAGCAAAGAATGAAATCATCAGCAGCAGAGCTTCAGCCTTCTTGTTCCACCTCACTGTTAGGCCTATTATGAAATTAAAACGATTTAATTTAGTAGCATTTTATTTCCATGCTCTTTTCTGTGTTGATGTTCCTTTCAAATGACAGATTGGTGTATTTTTTATTTTTTTAATATTTAAACCAATTATTCCTCTCTTTTATGTTTATTTCACTCGTGTAAACATATCGGTTCCTCTAATAACATTTCTCAAGAAAACGCACAAAACCAAATAATAGAGACAGACTTAGTAGACTTATTGAACTTATAAAGTTTTGGCTATTTACAACTGTGTTCAAAATTATCATTTTTTATAATAAGCTTTATCAGTACTCTGCCTCAAATAACTGCCAATAGTCACCCAATTAAGTAGATTAAGTATATCATTTATCAGTAATTACCAAACAAACAGAGTTTTGTAATTTATAAATCTAATTAAAAAAAAACTTGAAATTGTTGCAATTATAGAATATGTTAATATCTCCACAATGTAAACCTACTAGATTTCAAATTATCTACAAAAATAGCATATATATATGACGTAGCGTGAGTCTTACTTGTCTTTGTAAAAGTGACATCTGCATTTCCCGCTACATGTGTCACGGCACATCGGAAAGTATTCTTTGGGTTCCAGTCCTGTTCGCTCAGTTGGATTTGACTGACTCCCGTATACAAGTTTCCCTTTTGTACTGGAGGGTACTGGATGAAGTCAGTCAAGGCATTGCCACCTACTTTGTTCCATGCAAAGGTCAGTGCGGAGGGTGTGAAGCCGGTGGCAAAGCAGCCAAGAGTGACTGTGTTTCCAGGCCCAGAACCACATTGTATCAGAGGAAACACAGTTGGTCGGGTTGAAGTGGCTAAAAAAGGAAAAACAAACGTGCAATTATAATTCAAAAATAAAATTCAAGATGACAGACATTTTCACCAAGTATTAGTTAAAACAGAGAGAAGACAATCGAGTTGATTGAGTCAATAGTGTAACAAGGCACAGTATTGTTGCCATTTAACACGACATTTTAAATGCTCTCAATACACAAACCTCTGTTTCCTTATGTCATTTATTTCGATGTTTTTGTTGCACCAAGTTTAACCTCCCTCAATGATAGCATTTGTGGTATTTATTTATGTTCTGTATATAAATAGGTAAATTACTTTAAATGCACAACTTTGACAATAATCATTAGTTTATTCTTTTAAATTGAAGGAATGGAAGTGTTAAGGCAGTTACCAGTTACCATCCATTACGATGACAATATTGATGGCAGTCATATTGTTACATAAACATATTACTTTATGTCAAATTCAAGCAGTTATGCATGAAATTAAAGAGTATTCTTACCTGATGAAACCGTTACTGTTGTACCCTTTCCCCAGTAGTCAAAAGCAGCATAGTAGCACAGTGCTGAATCTACTTAGCTCTTAGTATGAAAAGGCTACATCTAAAAATCTGCCTTCATATTTAATTAATCCCGCTATTTTATAAAATCCACTTCTAAACAAAAAATTCCATATCGAAAAATAAACAAAGCCAAAGATATTAGCCGCAAATATCCACCATTCTGTCCTATACTGAAAATATCGCTGTCCGACTTTTTACAGAAGATATACGGTATTAAAACACTTTACTTTTGAAGTGAGATTTTCGATATATATTAAATATGACACTCAAACATACCCTGATGTTGTTTTTAAATGGAACAAACCTTACCTGATGACACTGTTACCATAGTGCCTTTTCCCCAGTAGTCGAAAGCCCAGTAGTCACAGTTAAGAGAGTCAACTCGCACTTCTCACAAAAACTCATCACTTTAATCCCCCATTACTTAACGTCAAAAAGTCTGGTTTTGGCAACAGTTCAAATCGAGCTATAATATGCAGTTGTTGATGAACTAAACCGTTTTAAGCCTGACACAAATTCATTGCCAGGCAACAACATATTGTTTTCTGTCTTATCGCCGGCCATCAGTTGTGACTACATGAAAATTATGATAAATATTTAAGTAATGTGATCAAGAATTTCATTCTCTAATCAGAAATATTAAGATTCCATACCTGAAGTGACGGTGACCATGGTGCCTTTTCCCCAGTAGTCAAAACCGTAGTCACAGTTCAACAAATTATTAACCACTGCATACAAAAACCCGTTCCCAGATATCTACACATTCCATGGTTGGTTATCTCATGGCAATCTACCCTCCGACATATTTACCTTGAATTTTTGTCTACAAGGATTCAGAAGATGGAACTAACTTTGGTGGATTTTCACCACCAAATTTGAACCAATTCATAACACATTTAACATACAGTATCCCAGAAATGAATGAACTGTACGGTGTCACAACTTCATTTCTTAAAAAATACCAATACTGTGTATAAATCTAAATGTCTACATTAGAGAAAGAAAAATAAGAGTAGCTTACCTGATGTGACTGTTACCATCGTGCCTTTCCCCCAGTAATCAAAAGCACCGTCACAGTGTAATATGTCAACACGTCCAACATACAAAAACAAGCACTAAATATGGTATATTACACAGTGCAATTAAATGATCTATATGAAGACAAATAAAGCTTCTTTTACCTGTTTACTTGAGATGGTCATCATTGTTCCTTTTCCCCAGTAAGCAAAGTAGTAGTTTCAACAGCTCTTTAGTGCAAACATATTTAACAGCTCCTATCATCTAATAAATAAATGTACTTATTCAGTAAACTAGTGCATATACCGACAGTTTACCCTGATCTTTTTGCTATCCTATTTGCTGTTACTATTCTTTATAAGTCTATTACATCCTAGTTTAAGTGCAGTTGAAATCAACATAAATTTAATAATAAACCAGAAAAAATATAGAATTCTCTTCACTCAAAATATGTTTGATTGTTACTTACCAGAAGTCACTGTGACTTGTGTTCCTTTCCCCCAGTAGTCAAAGTATCACAGTGATAAACTACAACGTGCTTCTAATACAAATACTAACACTGTCATTTAAACCAGGACAAACATACATGTCTTACTGGCAAAGCAGTACCCACTGCTCTATTTATTAACCACATCCCTTGAGATATGCATTTCCTGTGGTCTAGGTTATATAAAATGAAGTGTGAGTTGCCAACAGTTGGTGAACACTTCCTCTGTATCAGACCCCCTGTCAGCTCCAGTTCCTGCTGCATACTATTAACCTATTAACTAGCCTACAAACCTTGTGTATATTCTAGTTCTGAACATTTCACATGTTTTAGGATTCATTCCTAAGTTTTAATGTACAGAACACAACTATGAAAGTTAACATATTTTAACATGATATCAAGTGTGCTGGCATTAACTTATGCCCGGCTGTGTGAGGAATTTTAAGTTTTAAAGCATTCCTAGTGCTGGATATTATGTGTCACAGTGTGTTTACTTAGGAAGTGTTAAACCAAGGAGTGTGGTCATTGAATGTATATTGAGTGTCTGTGATGGGGGTTTGAGGAATGTCAGAAGGTGTAAATCTGCGGGGGAAGAGGGTAGTTGACAGAGGTGTCTGCCCAGGACAATGGGTCAGGATCCAAGGAGGAGCTCATTGGACTTCAGCCAATCGTGGAGCTGATCGATAGGTTGAGGAATGTAACTCTGGGGGGACAAAGGAGCTGTTTGTCCCCTGAGAGAATCAGACTTCCTTCGTACCATGGGGCAGATACATCAATCTGTCCTGTGGTGTGAACGAGGTCTCATATTTCTTGAAATATTTTACTATCGATAGTGTAATTTGGTTTGTGATTGTTTTGGCTTCTGTTAACAATATTAAATACTTTTGATTTTGACCTGGACCTGCTGACTCCTGCCCTGCTTGCTGATGGAACAAAGAGTGCAAGAGGGGGGGCTGCTGCTTCTTCTCCTCAGTGGCCTTCTTCCCCTCTGTTTGAGAAATTTCTGAACATTACAGCTGCATGGAAGGTGAACATTTTATCTAAACAAATTTAAAGGATTAAGGCCAATATTTTCTGAGGAAGTAAACAACCTGTTTGTGACAACTGATGTTTTCACAATTTTCTGTTCAATCCGAAGCAATGACCTAACGACAAATATTCATTTCTGAGCTGGTCGCAGCGTGAGACCATCAAATCACTTTAATAAAGTTATTGAGTTACAGAAAGACTTAGCAATGACATTCTCTCTCACAATCACAGTAATTGCGGGTGTGATGATGAATTGCATCGATAAACAATTATTAATTGTCTATTCTATTCTAAATAGAATAAATTTGAATCAAACAACACATTCTCACCGCCATCTCTTCAAATACCGACAACTAGTCAGTGGCCCCTGAACTTCAAACTATCGTCCAAAACTGACGCTCTGGGTGCCGCTATAGCATCAGTTTATGTGTCAGTGACTGCCTGTCATTATAAGTTACTTACATGCATAGTGTCTTCTCAAAAAAAACTTCTATCTTCTCAGGAAGTTAGGTTTAGGCAACAAAACCACTTAGTAAGGTGGTTGGCGTTAACTTTACTGACTAACGACTCATATGACTAGCTAGTGGTGGTGCAACGGATCATAAACCTCACGGTTCGGATCGTATCACGTATCAGAGTCACGGATCGAATCACACATCGGTTCAGCACAAAAGAAAAAACGGATCAAATATAACTTTTAGAGATCCCTGATCATGTTTTTTCTTGCAGCTGATTCTAATTGCTGATCATTCATGATCCATATTGGCAGATACAGATCCTTTTATTGTTGTGTTTGATTATAGCAGCTGGTCTACAAGGCTCCAGACTATATCTTTTCAACTGCTCTGAAGTCAGTAAACCATCATAAATTCTAAATGTTATCCTTTTACTTTGTTATAGTAGTTTATAGTGGTTTTTTTTCTTATAATAACACATCATATAAATGATTAGGAAATAAAAGATTGTATTTTTATGGATTAAAACAAATCTTGTCATTCGTAGTTTTAATGATTAGAGCTAAACCGGTCTAATATCTATTTATGTTGCTGTGAAAACATCTCCTTCAATCAACTGTGTTGTTTTACTCATTTTCCAATGCTCATTTTCACTAAACAGAGCCTGAACGCATCATAATGTAACTGAACTGAACCTTCGTTTGTTAGCTGTTAGTGTTGTTTACAGTGTTACATTATCAGAGATCAGCGACTAGAAAATCATGAAAGCCGATGTCCTGATCGCATATTTAACTGAATGTTGGAGGATAACGATCGTCGGTAAAACTGTTTTCACACTGTGGTGGTTAATGTTAAACTGTGTAATTTAATCTGCGGTTCACATGCGTGCCGAACCGTGAGGGAGGATCCGTACAGATCACGGATCGACGTTGGTCTGTTACACCACTACTAGCGAGTGACTAACGGCTCATGTGACTAATGAGTGTCGTGGCAAAATGTCAACAGTGACTTTTAGTTTCGTACGGGACACCTTGCTCTTTATACTAGGTCAGTTGCTCTGAGCGTCTAATAATGACGCGGGTGTGTTTACATTGGAGTTAGTTGAAAGTGCGGTGTGTCTGTGTCAGACGCCGAGGGGCGCTGACCAAGCATCGGTATTTGACAAGTTGGGTATGAGACCCATTTGAAAACCAATTCTTCAATAAAAATACTTATTTTCCCTTCAGCACTATCTTACTATCGTGGCTGCATTTCTTACAAACATACAAGCAGAGAATAACCAAGACATTTAGATGCCCCCAGATTTTAGTTCAGGTGTTTGCAGCGTGTTCACCAAACTGTCTTACATCATTGCCAAAGCCACACCGTCATAGACAAAATTACCCTTTTTTAGCAAATCCTCTGGTAGATATTTTTTTCTATAATTTACGATAACAACAACATGGCTTACAATTTGTTCAGCCAGTTCGTGCTTTCAACAAGAAGGAAAATACAGATTTGGTATTTGTCACACCACCGAAACATGAAACGGAGCATTAAGAGCACTGCCTGTCTTCAAGTTCTAGTTACATGAGACACGCATCACAAATCTACATAATTAGTGTTTGTTTGTGATTATATGGTTTGATCTGTTGTTTCATTTGTCCATCACTTTGGTCATGAAATATCTTGTCAGCCACTGAAAAGATTGTCATTGAATTTTGTACAGACATTCAAGTTCCCAGAGGAATCCTAGTGACTTTGGTGATCCCCTGACTTTACCTTTAGCGTCACCATACAATTGACATTTGTGGTTTTGAGTGAAATGTGTCACTTACATGGATTTTCATTAAATTGGATACAGATTTCCATGTTTATCTCAGGATGAATTCTACTGACTTTGGTGATCCCCCTAGCACAGGGGTCAATAATAGGCGGACCGCGGAGCCAATCAAAGATGGGTATTCTGACAAGTTTCCTGACTCGAGTGAGACGTGACGAGGAAAGAGAACGAGGAGTAGGAGAATAATTACGCAAGTCAGAGAAGTTATTTTACATGACGTTCTCCAAAAACAGAAAAGTGTTCAGAGAGACCAGAGAGACCAGATTCTTAAACCAAGAATGAACAGACTCTTCCATAGGTTAATTCTTCCCACTGACAGTTTAAAACCAGTATGTTTCATATGTTCAGAGACCGTGCCGATTATTAAAAGCGGTAATGTGAAGCCCCACTACAAGCCAAAGCACAACTCTTTTGAGCAAACGTACCCACTCACATCTGAAATCAAGGCACAGATAAATAAACCTAAGAGCCCAATATGATCAGAATCCTAACACGTTAATTAATTGACCAACTATGATGTTAACAGAGATAATAGAGCTGAAACAAGTGGTTTAATAACCACAGATAAAGTCCATGCTCACACATTTATCTTGTTAGGAGATGAGACAAATATAATATCGTGGCTTTTTTGATTGACATCACTTCACACCTGAATTAACTGAATTTAAAGCTGCAGGGCAATTCAGTGAAATACATTTTTCTAAAATGAATTACTTCATTTTAACCTGAGGTGAAATCATTTTATAACTATGCACCATTTCCTCTAAAATCCCATTTGAAATTAGACAAATCATGAATGTGATTTGAAGTTAGCTCATGCATGCAATTTTGAAGAGCTTTAATTTTGAAATGCTACATCAGAATGTCCTGGTTCTCTCTGAGTGACACCTTGAGGTGGTCTGCTATTAAGATGCACATTTTTCAAAAGCTTTCTGTTATGTCAGTTATTCTTTAATCCAGCCCTTATTTTACTTGAAATGAGAAGAACATTTATTGATGTATTTCTATATATTCTTGAATATATATCTATATATCTCTATATATATATATATATATATATATATATATATATATATATATATATATATATATGTATATATATATGTGTATATATATATATATATATATATATATATATATATATATATATATATATATATATATATATATGTATATATATATGTGTATATATATATATATAAATATATATAGATATAGATATAGATAGATAGATAGATAGATAGATAGATAGATAGATAGATAGATAGATAGATAGATGGCACTAAATAGCGCAAGTTAGACATTATTGTAATGTTCTGGACTTTTGTCCGAGGAGATTTTCTCAATCTGGACCTTTTGGAATGTTAATTGAATACCTCTGCCCTAGCAGGTCAAAGTTTGTATTTTTTCTACTTTTTTTTGTCTGAATACCTGCAACTGACTGCATTCCTGTTGGCCTCGGCTGTTTTTTTGTCAACACAATCGGAAATAAAAATTGTACATGCTAAACACCGTAAGACATGACATAAGATATACCCTCTTGGGAGCACGCTCATGTGATTGATTGAAAATGAATGAGACATCTGATTTGTTACAGATAATTCCCTGTTGAAAAAAATGCATATTTGAATTGAGCGACATCAGGGGAGTATAAAAAAAAAAAAACACCCACAAATGCAGTGAAGTTCACACATGTCAAGCAGTTTATAAATGCAGGTTCAACAGTTTGTATATAAATGTAAATACAAAATGTTTTAGATGAAAATTTCAAATCCTTTTAAATACACTCATTTGTGGATTTATTACATTTATTTAAAACAAGAAAATATTTGTGAATGCAGCCGAAATGTATTTGTGAATCTTATTTCTTTTATAGGCGGATTTTGTTTACATTTACATATAATGATACCTATATTTTGTGTGCATTGAAAAATATTTTTGTGGAGAGAGTTATTGATACTGTAGTTTATCACAAACGGACTGCAAAACTAACGTCATTTCAACACTCTCAGCTGCCATCAACCATCAAACGTGGTTGCAAAAAGATGGCAACGGCCAAAAACCAAGATGGCGACTGCCAAAACTTCGAACTCAAGGCTTCAAAACAGTAGTCCACCAACCGAAATGAGAAGTCTCGGTGACTCTGCACTATACTGTACAGTCGATGGCTGTGTTGCACCACGATTTTTCTACACTAGTCCAGAACGGACAAACACTGACAAACCAAACGGCTCTAGCGAGAGCCTTCGGCTATTTAACTTCACCTGTGTAACACGCATCATAAAACAAAAGCTCAATTCAAGCTCTTCCAATTACCTGTTGATAACCAGCATACTTTTAGTGCTTCTGATACTTATTTTAAATTGTTATTACTCAGTGGTATTGGTTCAGACTATGCAGTGGTCTGAACAGACGGTATCAGTTATAATTGATTAATTATTTTCATCTTGAAAACATATAAATCCTTTTTTTCAGCCTTATTTTGTGTAATTTGTTGTATTATCATGTAGGCTATTATCAGTGCCTGTGTCTGAGCCTTAAGGCTCTCGGTCTAAAGTTTCAGTTTGTTAACTGGATGCGGAAGCACCTGTTGTGGTGAAGATTGTTTCCTCTGTGTTACATAAATATTAACCAGTAAGGATGTTGATAACCACAAGTCAAAAATGTGCAGACATTTTCATTTCTCTTTTGATAGCATCTCTATTTCACTTAACAATTTGTCTGTTGGTATAGATGTAACAAATCCTTAACTTGTGACCAATATTTCACATTTAAAACATACTTTATTAAGCCTGACATCAAAGTAGTCACAGATCTGTGTTTTTATGATTGTTTGTCAGAATGAAGGGTAAAACTGAAAAACATGCATTTCCATAGTGCTTTTGGGAAACTATCTGATACTGTGCCTCAAGAAAAGAACTTCAAAAATATAATAATGAAACAATAAAACAAACACATAGAAATATTGTTATTGCTATACATTGTGCAGTAAAACTATGAACAAATGACATCCACCTGATGTGAATGAGACACATCACTGTATGTTGTTTTTTCCGTATGTGGAATTATCTTTGCTTGAGCATAAGAAAGAAGGATAAAATTGAAAAACAGACATTTCCCTTCCACTATTCCATTGGATATTACATTTCATCAGTTTCTAATAAGTTTGGAAAACGGCCTGGTTTTGTGAAATTGTCCTTTTTTCTTTTGGCACAGTGACTTTGTGACTCAGTTCCGGACAGGTTTTTGTATTACCATATATCACTGTGGTACCCACTCCCCGAGTACACAGTGCTAGATACTCGAACAAAAACCTTTGCCTGATGGTTCATGGTCAGAATTTTTTGCTCTTTTTACACTATATTTCAGTAACTTTCTACAGTAAAACTATGAAATCATGAAAGAACAGCCCACTTTTGCTTCTTTTTATTTGTAATTTTACCGAATACATTTTTAATTACCTAATTATTGTAAATTTTTAAATACTTTTTGAATATTAACCTGATCCCCTGTGGAAAAGATATTACTTTTAAGCTCATGATATTACATTATTCTCAGTCTTCAAACATGTTTATTTTTCCTAAGAAGAGTCTTATCAGATACGTACAGGCAGCAGAAATCAGTCTCACTTTCTGACTTGTTTTCTGGATCCGCAGTATTCACAGCATTTCCTTCTCAGTGGAAGGAGGTTTTTGTCACATGATGTATCACTGTGCCGCTGCTATGTCTACACTGTGATAAAACTCCATACAAAAACTCCACCCTGGACACTGGCTATCGCGACACACAAATGCTGTTACATTATTTATAATGTGTTTTTCATATTAGTTTAACAAGAAATGTTAAGGTTTATTCATGATGTTTAAATGTGTTTTAAATATTAATATTCATATTTGCTGTTAATGTCTCCACCAAGACAATCATGTGATCGCTTGCATGTGTGTGTGTCTGTGAGTGACTGTGCACCTCTGTGTCTGTCCACAGCTAATCTTGCTGTTGCAGCAAACTGCATAATATTTAATGTCAAGGAGCTCTCATTGTTGAGGTGATGCACAGTTTCTCAAACCTCTTTTATTGTCTATTTCATACTGACATTGACTGCCTGCTGATGCCTCACTCACTGCTCTGAACCGGCCCAAAACGTTTTTAATTTTTAGTGTTGTGGACAGTGTGTTTGGCTAACAGCTAGTGGAATGGAGGCGTGTTTGGCTAACGGCTAACAGAAAGTGTAACTCTGAGCCTCTTCTTTGCAGCCTTCTTTTCTTTTGTCTTGCAAACATTCTACTTTTGCCCCATTGTATTTTGAATTCTACCATTTGACATCTAATAGTTGTTGATTTAGGTTTTTTTTTTGTGAATATGTACATGATCCCTGTCTGCTAAGGAAACCTAACTCAATCCTTTGTGTAAATTTGCATTATTGTCAGTCTGTAAACATTTTAGTTTTTCCTAGCAAGAGTTTATCTTCTGACTTGTTTATCAGCACCATGCAAAGCTTTTCCTTCTTAGCAGAAGGAGGTTTTTGTCACATAATGTATCACTGTGCACCATAGCTGCCATAATGCACTGTGATGTAACGCCATACAAAAACTCCAACCAGGACGCCGGCTATCTTAACACACTAATGCTGCTACTGTACTTTAAATATAGTGTTTTTCATATTAGTTTAACAAGTAATACTAATGTTTACTAATTTTAAAGGAATCTCCAGTGCAAATGTTCCCCGAGGATGGTTTTTAAATGATTTACTTATTTATTTGATCATGTTGTACAAAAAGTCCAACGCAATCATGATGAAGACATAGCCTAATAAAACATTTAAGATCATGGGTTAAGTCAACCTTTTCCAGATTGTTTTCTGTTGTTACAGGATAAAACAGAAAAAAAAGAAAAAAGTAGAATTCTACTTTTGTTTTTTACCCTCCCACTAGTCCATTAAACTTTTTCTTCAGGGTCTAATTATTTTTGGGAATTATCTTATTTTATTTTTTTTTTAGGCAGTGACTTTTGGCTTCACTTCAGGACAGGTTTTTGTATTACCACTTATCACTGTGGTTGCCACTCCATACACAATGCCACATGCTCATACAAAAACCTGATATAGTTCATTTTTAGCTTTTTATATTAAAACTTACTGCTTCTAAGCCCCTGTTGCCTGATACATCCATTAGTGTAAGATCACATTATTGTCGATATTTCTACATCTCTGTTTTGTTGTATTGTTGGACGATTGTGTCACCTACTTGTTTTCCGTATGAACACTACATCTCTTTCTCAGTGGAAGGAGGTTTTTGTCACATGCTGTGTCACTGTGGCCGTTATACTGCACTGTGATGTAAGTCCATACAAAAACTCCACCCTGCACACTGGCTGTGATGGCACACTAATGCTTTTAAGTTAAACAAGAGAGTTTAAAAAAAACCTTTGGCTCAGTTCCGGACAGGTTTTTGTATTGCCATATATCACTGTGGTGCCACCCCCCACCCCGTATACACAGTGCTAGATACTCGAACAAAAACCTTTTGCCTGATATGGTTCATGATCAGAATGTTGTACTCTTTTTACACTATATTTCAGTAACTTTCTACAGTAAAACTATGAAATCATGAAAGAACATCCCACTTTTGCTCCATTATATTTGTAATTTTACCAAATTTATTTTGAATTACCTAATTATCACTTTTTGAATATTAACCTGATCCCCTGTCGAAAAGATATAACTTTTAAGCTCATAATATTACATTATTCTCAGTCTTTAAACATTTTCCTAAGAAGAGTCTTATCAGATACGTACAGGCAGCAGAAATCAGTCTCACTTTCTGACTTGTTTTCTGGATCGGCAGCATTCACAGCATTTCCTTCTCAGTGGAAGGAGGTTTTTGTCACATGATGTATCACTGTGCTGCTATAGCCGCTGCTATATCTACACTGTGATAAAACTCCATACAAAAACTCCACCCTGCACACTGGCTATCGCGGCACACAAATGCTGTTACATTATCTATAGTGTGTTTTTCATATTAGTTTAACAAGAAATGTTAAGGTTTATTCATGATGTTTAAAAAATTAAAGAAAATACTAATAATACTACTAATATTCATTATTGTTATTAATGTCTCCGCCAGGACAATCATGTGATCGCTTGCCTATATATGTGTGTGTGTGTGTGTGTGTGTGTGTGTGTGTGTGTGTGTGTGTGTGTGTGTGTGTGTGTCTGTGAGTGACTGTGCACCTCTGTGTCTGTCCACAGCTAATCTTGCTGCTGCAGCAAACTGCGTAATATTTAATGTCAAGGAGCTCTCATTGTTGAGGTGATGCACAGTTTCTCAAACCCCTTTTATTGCCTGTATCATACTGACATTGACTGCCTGTTGATGCCTCACTCACTGCTCTTAACCGGCCCAAAACGTTTTTAATTTTTTGTGTTGTGGACAGTGTGTCTGGCTAACAGCTAGTGGAATGGAGGGCGTGTTTGGCTAATGGCTAACAGAAAGCGTAACTCTGAGCCACTTCTTTGCAGCCAGAGACACAGTGGGGGAAAACAGTTGGCTCACTTTTACTGTTTTGTGTTGAAGGGTGTGTGGACTAACAGCTAACAGAACTACCGGTACACACGCTGCTGTACAACGCTGCAACTACTGCAACTTTGCCGCTGTTAAGCAGACAGCTTAGTGAGTTTAATTTAGTTTTTGGTAAGATTGTGTGAAGTGTATTGTACATCATCTTTGAGCCAGGTGGTTGCATACATTGCTGCTTGTTTGACTTTGAAGAAAGTCTGTTTGATGACGCTTTACAACCCAGGGTTGTATTCATTCAATCAAACGTTGTCGCTGCAGACACACTTGGTGGAGAGCGGCACTTATCTGTATCAGCCTCATTCACAGCGTTTCCTTCTCAGGGGAAGGAGGTTTTTGTCACATGATGTATCACTGTGGTTGTTATAGTGCACGGTGATATAACTCCATACAAAAACTCCACCCTACACACTGGTTGTCTTGACCAACTCATTTACTGTCGTGTTTTTCATATTAGTTAATAAGTCAAATTAAGGTTTAATCATAGGAAAGGAATCTGCAGTGCAAATGTTCCCTGATGTTGTTTATTTAATAGCTATTTATTTTTGATTTGGTCATGTTGTTACACACTCCTGAAAAGGGCAATAGTGATATAATAAAACAAACATATATAAATATTGTTATTGATCTACATTGTGCAGTAAAATAATGGACATATAACATCCCCCTAAATTTGAATGAGAAATATCTTCTGAAGCATAAAACAAGACTGTAGGTTCTGCCAGGATGATGCATTACTCCCAGTGTATTTTTTCAGTCATATCATCCAAAGTTTGGGTGACCTAACACAATAGGTTGTCATCTTTAGTTCAACACTGTGTGTCTTATTATAGAACAGCAATTTAAAATAATGTGTTAAAAAAAAAGATGGGTGGTAATAGTAGTTATTTTGATAATTAAATACTTATTAACATCAAATGAACTGTAAGTAGTACATTTTTCAGTTTGTGAAATATATTATCAGGCTAAAACTGAAAAAAAATAATAATCTGATCTTCTCTTTTTCCTGAGACACAGTGACTTTGTGCCTCAGTTCAGACCAGGTTTTTGTATTGCCCTATATCACTGTGGTTGCCCCCATATACACAGTGCCACATACTCATACAAAAACCGTTGCCTGATATGGTGCTTTGCTAGTTTTTGTACTGTATGTACTCAGGGGCAATCATGAAACAGTCCGTATTATGTTCTCCTTTAATAAGTATGCACTATATTTCAGTTTTCATGAAAAAACATTCTACTTTTGCCCCATTGTACTTTAATTATGCCATTTGACATCTAATAGTTGTTGATTTAGTTTTTTCTTTGTGAATATGTACATGATCCCCTGTCTGCTAAGGAAACCTAACTCAATCCTTTGTGTAAATTTGCATTATTGTCAGTCTGTAAACATTTTAGTTTTTCCTAGCAAGAGTTTATCTTCTGACTTGTTTATCAGCACCATGCAAAGCTTTTCCTTCTTAGCAGAAGGAGGTTTTTGTCACATGATGTATCACTGTGCACCATAGCTGCTATAATGCACTGTGATATAACGCCATACAAAAACTCCAACCAGGACGCCGGCTATCTTAACACACTAATGCTGCTACTGTACTTTAAATATAGTGTTTTTCATATTAGTTTAACAAGTAATACTAATGTTTACTAATTTTAAAGGAATCTCCAGTGCAAAAGTTCCCGAGGATGGTTTTTAAATGATTTACTTATTTATTTGATCATGCTGTACAAAAAGTCCAACGCAATCATGATGAAGACATAGCCTAATAAAACATTTAAGATCATGGGTTGAGTCAACCTTTTCCAGATTGTTTTCTGTTGTTACAGGATAAAACAGAAAAAAGTAGAATTCTACTTTTGTTTTTTACCCTCCCACTAGTCCATTATACTTTTTCTTCAGGGTCTAATTCATTTTGGGAAATTATCTTTTTTTTTTTTTTTAGGCACAGTGACTTTTGGCTTCACTTCAGGACAGGTTTTTGTATTACCACTTATCACTGTGGTTGCCACTCCATACACAGTGCCACATGCTCATACAAAAACCTGATATAGTTAATTTTTAGCTTTTTATATTAAAACTTACTGCTTCTAAGCCCCTGTTGCCTGATACATCCATTAGTGTAAGATCACATTATTGTCGATATTTCTACATCTCTGTTTTGTTGTATTGTTGGATGATTGTGTCACCTACTTGTTTTCCGTATGAACACTACATCTCTTTCTCAGTGGAAGGAGGTTTTTGTCACATGCTGTGTCACTGTGGCCATTATACTGCACTGTGATGTAAGTCCATACAAAAACTCCACCCTGCACACTGGCTGTGATGGCACACTAATGCTTTTAAGTTAAACAAGAGAGTTTAAAAAAAACCTTTGTGGCTCAGTTCCGGACAGGTTTTTGTATTGCCATATATCACTGTGGTACCCCCCCGTATACACAGTGCTAGATACTCAAACAAAAACCTTTGCCTGATGGTTCATGGTCAGAATTTTTTACTCTTTTTACACTATATTTCAGTAACTTTCTACAGTAAAACTATGAAATCATGAAAGAACATCCCACTTTTGCTCCATTATATTTGTAATTTTACCAAATTTATTTTGAATTACCTAATTATCACTTTTTGAATATTAACCTGATCCCCTGTCGAAAAGATATAACTTTTAAGCTCATAATATTACATTATTCTCAGTCTTTAAACATTTTCCTAAGAAGAGTCTTATCAGATACGTACAGGCAGCAGAAATCAGTCTCACTTTCTGACTTGTTTTCTGGATCCGCAGCATTTACAGCATTTCCTTCTCAGTGGAAGGAGGTTTTTGTCACATGATGTATCACTGTGCTGCCATAGCTCCCGCTATATCTACACTGTGATAAAACTCCATACAAAAACTCCACCCTGCACACTGGCTATCGCGACACACAAATGCTGTTACATTATCTATAGTGTGTTTTTCATATTAGTTTAACAAGAAATGTTTAGGTTTATTCATGATGTTTAAAAAAATAAAGAAAATACTAATAATACCATTAATATGAATTATTGTTATTAATGTCTCCGCCAGGACAATCATGTGATCGCTTGCCTGTGTGTGTGTGTGTGTCTGTGTGTCTGTGAGTGACTGTGCACCTCTGTGTCTGTCCACAGCTAATCTTGCTGCTGCAGCAAACTGCATAATATTTAATGTCAAGGAGCTCTCATTGTTGAGGTGATGCACAGTTTCTCAAACCCCTTTTATTGCCTGTATCATACTGACATTGACTGCCTGTTGATGCCTCACTCACTGCTCTTAACCGGCCCAAAACGTTTTTAATTTTTTGTGTTGTGGACAGTGTGTCTGGCTAACAGCTAGTGGAATGGAGGCGTGTTTGGCTAATGGCTAACAGAAAGCGTAACTCTGAGCCACTTCTTTGCAGCCAGAGACACAGTGGGGGAAAACAGTTGGCTCACTTTTACTGTTTTGTGTTGAAGGGTGTGTGGACTAACAGCTAACAGAACTACCGGTACACACGCTGCTGTACAACGCTGCAACTACTGCAACTTTGCCGCTGTTAAGCAGACAGCTTAATGAGTTTAATTTTGGTTTTGGTAAGATTGTGTGAAGTGTATTGTACATCATCTTTGAGCCAGGTGGTTGCATACATTGCTGCTTGTTTGACTTTGAAGAAAGTCTGTTTGATGACACTTTACAGCCCAGGGTTGTATTCATTCAATCAAACGTTGTCGCTGCAGACACACTTGGTGGAGAGCGGCACTTATCTGTATCAGCCTCATTCACAGCGTTTCCTTCTCAGGGGAAGGAGGTTTTTGTCACATGATGTATCACTGTGGTTGCTATAGTGCACGGTGATATAACTCCATACAAAAACTCCACCCTACACACTGGTTGTCTTGACAAACTCATTTACTGTCGTGTTTTTCATATTAGTTAATAAGTCAAATTAAGGTTTAATCATAGGAAAGGAATCTGCAGTGCAAATGTTCCCTGATGTTGTTTATTTAATAGCTATTTATTTTTGATTTGGTCATGTTGTTACACACTCCTGAAAAGGGCAATAGTGATATAATAAAACAAACATATATAAATATTGTTATTGATCTACATTGTGCAGTAAAATAATGGACATATAACATCCCCCTAAATTTGAATGAGAAATATCTTCTGAAGCATAAAACAAGACTGTAGGTTCTGCCAGGATGATGCATTACTCCCAGTGTATTTTTTCAGTCATATCATCCAAAGTTTGGGTGACCCAACACAATAGGTTGTCATCTTTAGTTCAACACTGTGTGTCTTATTATAGAACAGCAATTTAAAATAATGTGTTAAAAAAAAGATGGGTGGTAATAGTAGTTATTTTGATAATTAAATACTTATTAACATCAAATGAACTGTAAGTAGTACATTTTTCAGTTTGTGAAATATATTATCAGGCTAAAACTGAAAAAAAATAATAATCTGATCTTCTCTTTTTCCTGAGACACAGTGACTTTGTGCCTCAGTTCAGACCAGGTTTTTGTATTGCCCTATATCACTGTGGCTGCCCCCATATACACAGTGCCACATACTCATACAAAAACCGTTGCCTGATATGGTGCTTTGCTAGTTTTTGTACTGTATGTACTCAGGGGCAATCATGAAACAGTCCGTATTATGTTCTCCTTTAATAAGTATGCACTATATTTCAGTTTTCATGAAAAAACATTCCACTTTTGCCCCATTGTATTTTAATTATGCCATTTGACATCTAATAGTTGTTGATTTAGTTTTTTCTTTGTGAATATGTACATGATCCCCTGTCTGCTAAGGAAACCTAACTCAATCCTTTGTTTAAATTTGCATTATTGTCAGTCTGTAAACATTTTAGTTTTTCCTAGCAAGAGTTTATCTTCTGACCTGTTTATCAGCACCATGCAAAGCTTTTCCTTCTTAGCAGAAGGAGGTTTTTGTCACATAATGTATCACTGTGCACCATAGCTGCCATAATGCACTGTGATATAACGCCATACAAAAACTCCAACCAGGACGCCGGCTATCTTAACACACTAATGCTGCTACTGTACTTTAAATATAGTGTTTTTCATATTAGTTTAACAAGTAATACTAATGTTTACTAATTTTAAAGGAATCTCCAGTGCAAATGTTCCCCGAGGATGGTTTTTAAATGATTTACTTATTTATTTGATCATGCTGTACAAAAAGTCCAACGCAATCATGATGAAGACATAGCCTAATAAAACATTTAAGATCATGGGTTGAGTCAACCTTTTCCAGATTGTTTTCTGTTGTTACAGGATTCTACTTTTTGTTTTTACCCTACCACTAGTCCATTATACTTTTTCTTCAGGGTCTAATTATTTTTGGGAAATGATCTGTTTTTTTAGGCACAGTGACTTTGGGCTTCACTTCAGGACAGGTTTTTGTATTGCCACTTATCACTGTGGTTGCCATCCCATACACAGTGCCACATGCTCATACAAAAACCTGATATAGTTAATTTTTAGCTTTTTATATTAAAACTTACTGCTTCTAAGCCCCTGTTGCCTGATACATCCATTAGTGTAAGATCACATTATTGTCGATATTTCTACATCTCTGTTTTGTTGTATTGTTGGACGATTGTGTCACCTACTTGTTTTCCGTATGAACACTACATCTCTTTCTCAGTGGAAGGAGGTTTTTGTCACATGCTGTGTCACTGTGGCCGTTATACTGCACTGTGATGTAAGTCCATACAAAAACTCCACCCTGCACACTGGCTGTGATGGCACACAAATGCTTTTACCTTAAACAAGAGAGTTTTTTAAAATTTCATTTAGTAATGTTAAGATCTAATCATGTGGAAGGAATTGGCTCTGCAAAGGTTTCCTGATGATTTATTTAATATATATATATATATATATATATATATATATATATATATATATATATATATATATATATATATATATATATATAGATATTTTTATATATATTTATATATATATAAATATATATATATATATATATATATATATATATATATATATATATATATATATTTATTTAGGAGTGGTAGTTTTACAGGAATAAAACAAGTACATTTATACAGTTACATTGTGTGGTAAAACTGCATAAATGGACAAATGACATCCATGTCATTTGAATGAGAAACAAAAGCACTGTAGCATAAAACAAAGAAAAAGCCTCTGACATGATGATGCATATTTCATACCCAATATATTTTTTGTAGGTTGGGTACTATAGGGAGTACTGTATTAGTGTCAAACACTGCCCAGTCATTTATTAAGTTTTGAAAGTTCTGCATATTGATCATTTCAGTTGCTTTGGCTCACTGTATTTTAAAGAAGCCACAGCTTCCTTCGAGTGTCTACATGCAGCTTTCATTTACAGCATGCAGACCTTTGCATCTCTTTAGAGGTTTTTGTAACGGTGTGAATCACTGTGGCCACCCTGGTACACAATGAAACATCACAATACAAAAACCTCTGCTGTCATACCCTTCTCTGAAATACACAATACTATTTTTCACTATTTTTAAAAATGAATATTAGTTAAGTTAAGTAAAACTTAAAACCAGCTTTTGTGGGATTATAATGACCATTGTACAATATACACTTGTTTTCTGTTATTATGCAATAACTTTGTTCAATGGCAGGACTAATTAGATGGATTTTGTATACATCTTTCAGTAACTTTATTATGTGTGTGCTTCTTTGGAGTATCAGCAAAGACATTGTACGTATTTATGGGGTTTTGTTATATTTTGTACGTTTGATGGGAGCTCACTTTTTTACTGTACTAATATTTTTCAATGACAACTAAAATTACTAAGGAAATATTTAACTTAGTTTTCATGGCTTTTAGTTGAAATAGTCATGCACATACATTTAGTCTGGTCTCAGAATGTGAATGTGTACAAACTGTTTAAAATGTTTTCATTAATACTGAACAATTTGAAGAGATGGGAAAATAATATTTCATTATAAATATATAAAATCGTACGTGCATAAATACATGCGGTGACAGAATATTGGAAACACTTTGCTTCGTAAATTACCACAGAGTTGAATCAGCAGTGTCACGGGGTCATCAAACGTTTAACATCATATCGTATTGCAGTTGTATTGACTTGAATTAGATTATATAACTGTGACATTGTATACGCTGACTCAGCTTTGTAAATGGAGGGCTGGGGTTAAGAAGAGAGTCAAGAAGCCACATGTTGTTTTTTACTTTGTCAGGAAAACAAAGTTTCCTACTGAACCGGTTTAGAGAAAGGAGAAAGAGAGAGATTGTTTTACAAATAGAAGAGAACAATACTTAATTTGTTTTTTTCCCCCAAAAATGCACCCTCTTTAGTACTTCTATTTATCGTAACATAATAGAAGCACATTGATATTATGTGTTCCCAATCACATCCTTTCCATGTTCTTACAAAATCTCTCCACAAGATGGCAGTCCTTACTCACTTTTCTGACTTCTGCTAACCAGCTGGCTGTACACCGAAGATGTCCCTCCAGCACTTCAGCAAGCTGATGTCTGGAAATATTTCACAAAGTGAAAGTGTTCAGCTGGTAGCTATGACTCAAGTAGTGAGTCTGAGGAGCAGATAGTACACATGTTGATTTAATAACTGACAAATAACCTAATAAATAACTATGAAGAATTAATACATAGTTTAGAAGAAGTTGTAGTTCAAGCTGTGCAAAATATTGGTATGTTATTAATGAATGTTTACAACGGCACAAAAGATAATACTTAAAAACAGATGTTGTTGAAATGGCTGATCTGAGCAGGAAAAAAAATATAGAATTTGTAATGGAATATATGTTTCATGAACAAATAATTAAAATAAAGATAATACAGTTAATGTGCTTAAATGCCACATTTTTTCAATGTGCATTTCCTCTAAATGTTGTTACCACCTTTACGCGCAGCAGCTTTTTTGCATGCATTGCTCTGCTTGTATCTGCATTCCGGTAAAGTGCACCCACAATCTTGAGCGTTTAATCCCGTCTTTGGTTCCCGTGTGCAACAAATCAGGGACCAGCAAGAAACACAAAGGAATAATGATTCACAGTCACCTATGTGAGAATGAATTAGAGGGGAAACACATACTAGCAGCACCGTCATCCATATTCTGGTTACAGCTTGATCTGCTGAGGATGCTGTAAATGCTGCTGGTGATGATTTTGAGAAAATGTAACTACAGGAATCATATTTTAACTGCCATATAAGCATCTGCATCTTCTTATAATATCCCAGTCAGTCAAGCTGTGGCAATGAGAGACACTCTCAATACAAAACTAAAAAGAAGCTACAAAGCCACACTCATTACACACGATCTCAAGCTTCCAGCTCCTATTGCTGTGTGCTGCCATGATGTTCTAGATACCAAAAAAGAACGCTATGAAATGATTCATCTCTAGATCAAACATGAACTTACTACTCGGCACCACACAGCCAAACAAATAACATAATACAGAAATATACTGTATTTGCTATTTCATACCCTGCAGGTCCTGCATTTACTTGTATGTTGTTTATACATTTCTGTATTTGATATCTCTGTCAATTTATCCTGCTACTTCATGGTATTTCACATATTTTTCGCGTTGCCTTTGTCTGTGATGTGTCTGCACTATGAATGTCAGCCACTTCATGCCAGGATATATGCCGATATGCAAATAAATACAGTGAAAGATGGGTCTCTTGTTTCGAGGAAGTTTATTTGTAGCTCTGTCTGTTTCCACAAAGTTTCACTACTACAGGTGTGGTCCCCGAGGTGCAGAAAGACTCTCTAAAGATGATATGTTTAGAAATGCCAGGAAATGGATAGACCTTCAGAGCTTAACTGATAACAGATGTTTCTGGTACGCTGACTTGATGTGGCGTGTGTGCTTTTTAAATGTTCTTACATTAGCTCAGTGTTTTGACAAAAGCCTTTCATGTTTATCACAAGCACACTATCGCTCATATTCATACTCTCTTTAATTGATTTAATTATGTGGCTGTCCGTATTATTGTAAGTATTATATATATATTGAATTAAAGATGAAAGCAAATATAATCAACACAATGATCAAACATGAAAAGTTAAGATTTATATTCAAACAAAAAAATGCAAAACATCATACAGAATATATCTATCTCAACTACACTGCAATTTGATATTTTATGTGTCAATGAAAGTTAATAATACTTTACAACACATTGTATTGACACTAAAAGTCTTCAAGAAAAGTAATACATAACTTTTCTATTCATAATGCAACTATAGTAGCCAAATGCAAGAACATCTATTCATCTAAATGACTAAGAATTACAACTGCATCTTTATTTTTCTATAGGTTACAGAGAAATCCATTTTCAGTGACATTATATATGACAATCATTTAATTTAGCACTCATGTAAAAGTTTTTAAAACTAGATATAAAAGTCAGAAAACAAATGAAGACCTGTAGTCCATGCTTTGCATCCATCTCATCTTACGGTCTCTTCATCTGGAAAAACAAACAATAAAACAAATATATTTATATATTATATTATATTGACTGCTCAAATACAGATTATTAAACAGTGGTAAAGTGTGATGGATTACTTCAATCTAGAGATTCATCCAGCTGGAGAATTGACAGTAAACTGATCTCTTTGTCTTCACTACAGTATAGCTTTAGCCATCGAATGTTCTGCAGGGCGAGTCTGTTCTGTAACAATTATAATATCTGTACTTGAAGATGGCGTCTGTGTGGTATGATGTGGCATTTAAACATGTTCTGTGGCTGGTGAGGCTCTTCACTCTGCTGCTGCTGCTAAATGTTGATCAGGCACTGGTGCTGGTTGGACATGCAAATAAACTCTGTTCAGTGAAAGTGATGCACTTTTACACCACTTTACTGTCTAATTGTGTCTATCAAAATCCACACAACAAACTTGTAATATCACGGGTTTGTTATGGCCAGATAGAGCAATTCACCAGTCAGAAAGAATGATTTGGTGTCCATTAACAAATCAGATATTGCTGATAATCAATTACATATATATTTTTGTCTCTTTTGTCTAATTTCATTAAGTCTAATGGATGAAATCATTTTCATTACAATGGTCTCCCTTTTCGGGATCGAGTGCACTGTAAGAACTTTCACATAAAAATCTTGACAATTTAGAGTCTTAACAAGCTATCACACACACAGATAAACTATTCAAAGATCAGGAGGTGAAAATGCTCTTGCCTTTATGTGTAGTCTATTTTATTATCTCCATGCTACTTTATTGTATAACTTGTAACATACTTGGTTAAACTCATTGTCAGTGAATGTATGAATGCTGTACTGTATCTTATGCAGGCTTAAGTCCTTAGTGCAGCTGAAATGCAGAGAAAGCCTGCATGTTTACCTTGACCAGGCTGAATATCATGTTATAAAGGAGCGAGGATATGAAGAGGAATATGAAGGAGGAGGTTGTGGACCACAGGCTGCTGTACTCATCCTCCTCAATGGCATCATCTGTGCAGCTCATAGCAAGATGCAGATTTAAAGCTGGAATAGAATGTAAGGTATAGGCGGGTTAGATGTGTGTGTCTGTGTGTATGTTAACAACGTTTTATTAAGACAACGCGTAGATGCCCTTTTCTCTCTTGAATACTGCTCATAAACTGGAATCAAGCATTATTATCATATGTCGTGTGGACGTTAATCCATCTGAACAGTGGATCAGTGCAGTATACTAGGAATCTTTAAAATATTAAAGTCATGCGTGAACATGTAACAAAAGTTTCTTCATGCAACATTTATTTGAAACAGACAGCACACTTATCACGCTGTTAGACAATATGACAAAGACAGATTCAAACACAATATGATGACAAACACAAGTAAATTGTCATATTGACTGTTATTTTTTACAATCACAAAGACAGGTTCCCATGACAGAGAGTACACACAGACATAACAGCACATTTGCACACAATGCCACATTTATAGCCGAATCTATTATTTCTCACATTCGTTCGAGCTACTCTGGGCCTTAGACACGTCTCTGGGTTTCATAGGCTTTTCGCTACCAGCAGGCCAGACGTTGCAGGAGAACATGTCGTACTTGTTCCACTTTTCCTTGGAGGTGCTGTAAATACTTGTAACTGAGAAGCCCTGTTTGGTCTTCTGAGGGGGGAAGTTGATGCCATCGGTATAGATGTTCTCGTTTTGTCCACCTTGTTCTGACCAGGCGACGTAGTAGTCCTGCAGCACAGGACTAGAGACCAGACACACCAGAGTGACCTCAGCTGAGTCTCCTTTGCTTATGTCTTCCTCTGGGAGGATGTGGACAGTTACTTTTGGCTCCCTCCCATCTGAAAGAGAGGTTCATATTTAAGCTTTGCTTTTGCTATACTTAGATAATGACAGGATTGTGAGTGATCTCCCCAGACTTACAGATTACTGTTCTACCAATCAGTCTCCATCACTTAGTTACATACCTCCTTTGTGGAAAATCAGATCTTGAGAAACTGTTTTCATATTGGCACTAGCGGCAGAACAGCGCACGTACTTGACGCTCTGCCACTCAGAGCGACTACGAGTCAACGTGCTGATTTTGACTCCGGAGTTTGTTGTTGGAGAGATGTTGTCCGTCACAGTTTGTCCATTAATTTCCCAAGTGATTTCAATTTTGTTTAGAGTGATCTGGTCCTGGCCAGTAATTTCACATTCCAACTTTGCCTGGTTGTTGATGAAGATTTCTTTGGGACTTGGTGGTTTCAGTGTCATTGTGATATGAGCTGCCAAAGTTGGAGGAGAAGAGGCCTCTAAGCATGTGGAGGAAGGAGCAGAAATAGAGCTCAGACTATTAATTCATTTCAAATGTGAATGTAAAATACCAGACAGATTAGGTTAAACATGAGAAACGGGTATTATTACAGAACAGTTTCTGAATAAAATAAGATTAACAAGATAATGTGTACTCATAGACATACAGTAAGGGAACCATACTTTTTTCCAATTTGACGCTGTTGGTGCCTCCTGGGTGAGTCACAGAACAATTAAAAGACCTTGAATTCCAGTCAGTATCTGATACTTGGAGCAAACTGACTCCTGTATATTTGTTGTTCTTCTCAGTTGGAGGATATTGCACAGAAGACAGGGTGGTCCCGCTGGCATCGGTCCACTGGAATGTAAGACTCTTTGGGTAGAAGTCGCGTGCAAGACAACCAACAGTGATTGTACCTGCAGCCTCAGGTCCGCACTTAACCAGAGGGAACAGAGTTGGTGATGCAGCCGTTTCTGTGAAAGTGTCAAAACATATAAATACCAATATAAGTCAAATAAATATACACAGATGATCAATTGTGTGTCTAAAAGTTAATCAATAAAATATTGCACATTATTGTATGATGAAGCTGAAGACAGAGAAATCTGCCCAAGGGGTATTTTAATGAATATTACTTCTGGATAAAGAATGTCCTCATGGTTATTTTTGCACATCTGTTCAGCACACAGATGTAAACATACTGGATCTGAGTTTATGCAATGTAACTTATATGTATTACTGCACCGTTTTGTGATATATTTAATCAATTTAAAACATTTTTGCCATGTCTTGCATTGGTCCGATACTCTTTGGGTAGAAGCCGTTCGCAAGCCAACCATTTATCTTTAGTCCCGGAGTTGAACCAGACAAACGGAGCAGAGTTGCTGATAAATGAGTGTTTGGCGTTAAAAGATGATATCAATTTTATAATTATACAAATAACTAAATATGTAATATAACTACAGAGCTCTCTGAAATATTATGTCATACTTTTTATATTGTTCAATTATTGCAACCTATTCTCATAATGGCCTATTCATTTATTTAACACTGAACACTTTGGGTATAATATTAAAAATGCTTTTGGTTATCGTTATAACCATGTACAGACTGTAACTACAAAACTACAAAATAAGTTTATCAGTAAATAATCAAAATGCAGCTTATTGTTGATGGATTTGAAAATTTCACAAACCATTTTGAAGGAACAAAGTCAGGTTTATCTTATGTGTATATATAAATAGCATATTCCTATTTCAAAACTGTAAAACAGTATAATTAATAGTAGAAAATGGTAATAGAAAATACATTGGATAATAATGTGACTACAATGATGCAAACATTCAACAGCTGCAATTACAATCCATCTGAATAAATTCTTCTTGCAATCAGAGATAATGCCAAAGAATAACTTTTTTAAATGCTTTCTAAGAAACAGCTGCATTAGAAACATCTGCCTGCTCTCTAGTTTGTCCAACATCAATGTAAACCTGAATAAGACCATGAAGTAAACTTCTCTACCACTAATAACCAATTTAAAAAAAATCAATAATCTTTGCAGTAAAAATATAATGTTTAAATGTGACTTACCTGACGATACTGTGACTTCAGTCCCACTTCCCCAGTAGTCGAAAGCATCACAGTGCTGCATCTCCACTCACTGCTTGAACAAAAACCTAACGTACCAGAAAGATGCATTAAAACCTCATTAAGTGACTGAAATACACAGAAATCCTGGTCAGAATAATGCCATGATAGTATCCTGTGAGGTTTTTTCTTTTTTCGCTGATTCTTAATCAGTTGTGAAAGTTATTTTACTGGAAGATGACATTTGCGTCTGTGCACAAACTGTGACTTTAATCTACTTATGAACTAACTTTTAGTTACTAATCTCCTTATTAAAGTGATAAACACAGTAGTTACTTCATATTCCAATGAGAACTAGTCTGTCCTGTTCATGTATCATCATGAGAGTGTAAAGTGTTTGCTCTTAGGTTTTTGTATGGCTCTATATCTCAGTGCCCCCCACCCCAGCCCATCACTGTGATAAACCCTACTACAAAAACAAAACCACAGTTTCCTGCACTGGAGACGTATTGTCAGCAGTGGGTAAGAATAAAACAAAACTTATATTCTAATCAACAAAACTATATTGAAGGTTGTAAGATTCCTAATTTGCATTTTGTATTTTACATATTTTTAATCAGTTTGTCATTGATTTTAGTCCGATTTAGTTTGTTAATTTACCATTTACTATGCATACTACTGTATTTACTATGTGTGTGTGTATATATATATATATATATATATATATATATATATATATATATATATTAAAAAAAGACTCCAAGGACATTTTATCAACATAAACAATAGTGTATTTTGATACAACACCAACCCACTAAATGGTGGTCAAAATCCTTTATTCAGATAAATATGGCTGTAGCATCATAATTTGCAATAATAGTTTAGAAATGCTATTTTGGTTTAAAAAAAACATAATTTTCTTTTCAAAAAAAGCTGTTACACTTCCAGCTTGGACTTTGAACTAAACACATTCAAATGAAAAAAACAAACAATCGATAATATAGTTACTGACCTTTTTGATATTGTTGTAAAATTGATAAATTAAAATTGAAACATCAAAGCAATGGTAAATGTTTAAATGAGTAGAGTTTTGTTTAATTGGGTCCTTTTGTCAAACTACCGATATATGAGGGGTCAAGAAAGACATGTATCATTTTGTGTTATTGTTGTACAGATGAAGTGCAGCTCAGCCTCATAGCAAGAGTTGATCAACCTGATGGTGTGTAAACTCTGCTTTTTGTTTCCCAAAGGAAAACTTGTGACAAAAGCATAGTGTTGAGAAAGATATTCTGATTTCTTTTTAAACAACTTGCCCTTTATATCAGTGACCGATGTGATGGAATAGTGGCATTCGAATGTGCCAGAGGACAACACATTTGGGCTTTAAGGCCACTGGCTACTCTACTGTATGTCCTTGTAGAAAGCCCTTTTCATCACAGTGGAGTATACACTTGAGACGTCACCTTTTGAAGGTATTTATTATGTTTCTTCTCTCCCATTCTTCCTTGATTCCCTCTCACTCATTGATCTCTCACAGCTTTAGTGTTTTTAGGTAGTTGCACTAGAACTGGGCGATATGGCCTAGGTCGTGTATTCAGATATGTCATTTACGATATATATCACAAGCTTGCTTGTATAGCTTGTTTTCTGGTAATTTAATAAATAAATGAATGAATAGTTTATGTGAAATAACCACATGGTAACGCCTTTTTTATACTCATGTGTGAATTAAATACTTGACTAAAATGAAAAGTAGAGTATTTTCTCATTTAAGAACATTAGTGCAAAATAAAATCAAGTGAAATTAAAGGGGATGAATTAATATTTCAAGCTATGACCTGACGATACGCATTCATGCATGCACACAAATAGAGTAATCAGATGTATCTAGACTGATGTATTCGGGTAGAACTCTTATCAATTCAGATTTTCTTGATAGCTCGATAAATGATTTCTTAATTATACGATTTCATTGAAAGACAATAAATGATCATATTGAATTATCATATGATAAGTGGCACGGTTGGTAGGCTTATACCTCGGGGAGCACGAAGATGGGTGGTGTGTGATCAACTGTGGTGAAATGCCAAGGACCATTTTTTTTGTCCCAGTCCAGCGCTGATGGTGACATCGTGGAGGTTTGTTGTTCTTTTTGCCTCATGAAAATAGAGAAGATGTGAACTTTTATTGTGGACCCAAAAGATTTTGCGAAAACTTTATTATTAGGATCTACAGAACATTTGTAAAAAAACAAACAAATAATGCTATCAGTCAAATACATTTTTAACTTTGTTTATTCTGCATATTGTCTCCTTTTATTGCAAATTAATTACCCTCAAAATATGAATGTGGAGAGGTAGAGACAGAGTCTGTAACCATAACTGTATATATAAAATGCTTTAAGAGGTGCAAAAGATTACAAAAGATTATCATATGTGTATTATTAACATGATTTCATGATATCATTTTTATTTGTTTTTTATTTATTTTATTTGTTGCAAACAAATCATTTAATGTTTGAAAGTATTTTTTTTTTAAATCACCGAAACTATAAAGTTTATTTTAATAAAATATCAAGCTATCAAGGATGATAACTATGTTTTTGCAGATTGCAAAAAAAAATGTAATTTGAGTATAAAGTATACATGCTGATATATACAGTAAAATATTTCTCTCGCTGAAAGGAAGTTTTGTTTGTAGTTCTGACAGTTTCTGAAAAGTTTCCGGTGTGGTCCCAGAGGTGCAGAGAGTGAGAAAGCGTCTGGCTAAAGATGATATGTTTAGAATTATACAGGAAACTGAAGAAATGTTTGTTGGCCTGTAACAACAATATCTTCAGAAGCTTTTCTGTTTAACACAAGCACACAATAATGTTCACATGGCGAAGGGATGTTTTTGTCCAAATGTATATTGATTGAAGCAAATGCCGTCAACAAAATGATTAAACATGAAATCACATTTTTTTTCTCAAAAGAACCTAAATAATCATATTTTTAATACATGACATGTTGTCATTTACATTTTACTAAAAGGTTTATTGTTTGTTGTAATAACACATGTCATTGACATTACATTGTATGATATGATTATTATCTAATGAATTTACAAGTTTTATCATCATTAGATAATAGTAGAAGACAGCATATATCAGTAGCATTTATTTACTGCTTAAAAGAAAATCAATATTTGTATCATTCCATATGTACAGCAGATCACTGCAAACATTTTAAAACTAAACGGAAAAGACCAAAAGAAAGATCTGTTGTCAGTTGAAGAGGTAATAAAGGATGAGATGGATGAGTTATCCATCTCATCCTTTATTCAGCGATGTTATTTCTTACTCAAGCACTACAGCGTGCGCACAAAGGTGACATGAGGGTTTAGTGCTTAGGCCTTAGGGTGGAGATTGGGATTTGGCCTTCAAGTTAGATGGCGCCACCCGTCTCTACTTGCAGACAACCTGTAGAGAAAACCAAACACAACGAGGGTCAGAGGCCGTCACGATGTCTCTTTGACCTCAAGTTGTTTTCAGCGAGACAGATAGCTGCCCAACTTTGAATTCATCTGAGTTTAATTGGTCCATCCTTCCATTTTTCCCCTCTGTTCGTCCTTTTTGGGAAGTTTTACTTGTTCCGATGCGAGGGTCCTGGGGCAGAGGATGTCTACAGAATGTAAAGCCCTCTGAGGCAAATTTGTGATTTTGGGCTATACAAATAAATGTAATTAACTTTAATTATATAGAAAGCAGATATACAGTTGCATTATGTGAACAGTTAAAAATTACTGTTGAAAATTTAATTTCAAAACCCAATTTTGAATGCGTTGTGTGCTTTCATCACTTTGTTTGTGGTCACTTATCATTATCATCCCTCATAGACAATATCAATATTTTGTATCTATTTTTTTCATCAGTAATTCAATTAGATTTATATTAAGATAGGAAATATAAGATGGGCAAACATCAGATGTAATTAATGGGGTATTTTAATTTATTTTAATTCAGAATGCTTTCTATCAGTGACTGATACAGTAGCAGCTGCAGGAGTTTGTGTACAGCTCTGTGGCTTCCTGTATCACTGTGGCCTTCGAGCGCAATAATAAACAGCAGAGTCTTCAGTCGTCAGACTGTTCATCTGCAGAGACACCTGGTCCACGTTGTTGTCTCTGGAAATGGTGAAGCGATTCTGGACTGACGTGGAATAAGCTTTAGTGCCTCCACTCGGAGCAGAAATGTAGGCAACCCACTCCAGTCCTTTTCCTTCAGCTTGTCTGATCCAGCTGATATGAGCATCGTCATCTGATATTCCTGCATATGTACAGGTCAGTGTGTGGGATTCTCCAGGGCGCTTTACCACCGATTCAGACTCAGTCAGAGTCTGACTGGAAACACCTGGAGAGAAAAGCAGAATCAGAACAGAGCCAAACACACACAGTTGACATATTTTTCTAACTAAATTCGAATTGGTAGAACAAAAGTGAAAGTCTTCACCTGCCCAGCAGATAGTTAAGAGCAGCAGTCCTGTCCTATAGTCCATCATGTTACACTGTGTGTCCACTGTCCTCTGTCCTCCTCTCTGCAGTCACATAAGTAGAGCTGGAAGACGTCTGAGTTTTGCATTGACTCCTCCTCACAGGGAGCATAGAACTAGAATGCACTTGGCTCTCAGTTTATTGTTTGGTGGAAGTGTAGAATCAGTTTCCTCCAAGTCAGTTGATTTTAAGTTTGTCTGACATATTTTAATTCAATTTGCGTTAAAGGAACCGTGTGTAACATTTAGGGGGATTATTTGGCAGAAATGGAATATAATATTCATAACTATGTTTTCTTTAGTTGATAATGACTGAGCTGCGGTGGAGACACTGAAGTGAACCAGGGGAAGTGAAGATTACTCGAGTTGACGACTACTTCACTTGTTACTGTTACTGTTGTAACAGTGCTCACAACTTTATTGCTTACTGCAATAAAGCACAAAGCCAAAACTTTATCAATACATACAATACCAATGTGAAACGTGTTTCAGTCGGCTCTGTCTGCACATAAACGCAGCATGATCGGCCCAATGCATTTAAAAAATATAAAGATATATCTGATGTCTGTGTTCTTCATTATTGATTATTATCATTTATGAACTTCACTCAGAAATGTGTGTTTTATTGACATTTTAGATTTGCTTCCAGTGAGAGATTAATGACTTTATGAAGTGACTTTGCTGTTGTAAAGATAACTGTTGCTGCTTTAGAAACAATAATTTGTTATATCTAAATAATGAATACATTCTTATCCTGTTCTGAATTTATTTGTTTTTCAAATGTTATGTGTGTTTTTAAAGGCAATTATTTAGTCATTAAAAAGAACAGAGTATTGATAAGAGTAGCTCCTTACCAGAGGGCCACCGTAGTTCTTGTCGTCATGTTTTATCATACACCAATGTTTAGAACATATTTTGGATCGTGGACCTTTCTCATTATATTTTGATTCACACAAGCTCGCTCTGTGATCAACTATTTTTCAATTTTTTTTCTCTTTTCAAACTGATTTCGTATAATTTATGGTTTGTACTTGTGTATTCATATTTGAGATAGTGAGCTACAACTTTAATCACATGAAGCTGCAGTCACTACTGATCAAGCTATAACAATTTTATATTTGTCGGATATTTTTTTATTCATATTTTTATTAGATATTGTTTATGGTTGATGCTGGCCTTGATCATGATTTTATTAAAAACAACAGATACAAAAAATGGAAGTATTTCTTAGTATATTAGCACAGTAAGAATTAGTATTGTAGGATTTTGTACAGCTGCTCAACCAGCTCCAGTCACTGTGGGTCTCGAGCACAATAATAAACAGCAGAATCTTCCGTCTTCAGACTGTTCATCTGCAGATACACCTGCTGTCTGCTGTTGTCTCTGGAGATGGTAAACCGGCCTTGAACTGACTGAGAGTAGAAGATACGATCACTGTCATATTCGATGCTCGCCATCCACTCCAGTCCTTTTCCAGGAGCCTGTCTGATCCAGGCCATCCAAGAGCTGCTAAAGTCAAATCCAGAGGCTGTACAGATCAACCTGTGTGATTCTTCAGGCCTTTTAACCACTGGTTCAGATTCTGTCAGAGTCTGACCATCAACACCTGTCAAGAGAATAGAAAATGTGAAATAAGGTGGTGACACAAAGAAAAGCCATCAAAGACAAAGATCAGTGACTATCTTCACCTGCCCAGCAGATAGTGAAGAGCAGCAGTCCTGTCCTATAGTCCATCATGTTACACTGTGTGTCCACTGTCCTCTGTCCTCCTCTCTGCAGTCACATAAGTAGAGGTGGAAGACGTCTGAGTTTTGCATTGACTCCTCCTCACAGGAAGGACACAGCTGGATCAGACTTGGATCTTTTCCTGTAATTTGTGAATAAATATTAGTTGTAATGTGTTGATAAAAGTCACAATCAAGTAACTAAAGAGCAACATTTAATAGTAATATAAATATAAATTTGTTCTGAGTTTGTCACAGTATGTTTCAGTCAAATTTGAATGATCAACAAATCGTCAAGTATTCAAAAAAGATTTGTTTTAATTTAAATGGTGAAAAACAGTTTAACTGTCTGACTCCACAACTGGATACTATAGTTAAATCTTTTCTCATGTTTTAAGCTGTTATTTTAACATGAATAATGTGTTTAGAAACAGATTTCAGATTGTACTTTACCCTGACATATGTACTGTAGATCCACTGTTTATACTGATCAATGGTTGGATCATTAGATTAGATCAAAAAGTAACTTGGGTTTGATTTGGACAAATATACAATCATCAGTAGTTGTGTTCTACTGTTTATGTCAGTTGACATATTGTGGTTCTTTGCAGCGCTTCCGCCACCTATGTAAAAAAACAAAACAAAAAAACAAACGATGACATTCTGCTCTAGCTACCATCATATTTCAGATCTCCTAACTCTTTGTAAAAATGTGTCCTTTAAATATTTTGTAAAGCTTCTCTGGTGACTTTAAACAGTTTGTATGTCTGGCACAGTAATACACAGCAGTGTCTTCAGGTTTCACCTTTTGTCCGTTTAGAGTCACTGTTGCTGTTCACACTTCACACCTGTGGAGGAAAACCTTTTGAATATTGAAACAGTTTATGAACAGTGAACAGCTGTGAGTCAATTATATTCTGATCCGATATTTTCAAGCTAGCTGTCTCATCAAATATTGTTTCAGCTTGTTTCTCTTAATCTCCTTTCAAACTTGTTTCATAAAATTCATGGTTTGTATACTTGTGAATATTAAATTGGCAATTGTGTATTATATAAAGCCTTAACAATTGAAATAACTCTGTCGATAACTGTAAGCTATGAAACATCATTAAACTATATAGATAAATGTGGATGGATTAAAGTACTTTTGCAGGTGGTGAGAAAACCCAGATTTCATTAAGATCACTTTGCTGTTTGTTGGAAACTGGTCCAGTTTGATCTCACTCCAAACTCCTGTCAGTAAGAACATTGTGATCATCATCCTTCACACTTATATATCTCAGGGTGGACATTTACAGAAGCAGTGAAGCAGATTTTTAATAACTCCCAATAATTAACTTCTCACATTGCATAGTAAACTTAACATAATAATGTTTAAGTCTCATCATAATGATGAGACTTAAACATACATTTTTATTAAGTCATCAAAGTGCTGGCTTTATTATATTGTCAATCTCAGAACCCATCAGCTCTCAGTCTGACGAGGGATAAGCCTCTGGGGGCAAGGAGCCACATTTTTGGGGATCGGTTGTAGCAGATAGTCCAAGACTTCCTTTTCTGTGCACTGCTCATTGTTCACAGTCCGATTAGCAAGTTGAGTTAGAGTTGAGTGACGCCTTGTACGACCAGATTGTTTCAAAAGTAGCCAGTTTACGAACTAATTTCAAACCAATAATAAGCAGAATCATCGTCAGACGATAGCCGTCAGGTTTCGAGGTTGCATTTTGGCAAATGTGTTCCGCCTCTTGTGTTCTTCATCCCACGAAAAGAAAAGGTGGAATTTGAATTTCAGACATTTTAAATTGTTAATGAACACAAACATTTCTGTAGTTTGACTAATCAACAGCCACTAATGCAGTTATGATTCAGATGATAACTGCTTGTTGTTTTTTGTTGTTTGTTTTTGTAAATAATGCTGTAATGTAAGAGAAACTGACTTTCTGAGGATTCATTTCTGCTGTAGTTGGATGACAAGCTTTTAAAACTGAGCTGTGAGCTGATTTGATTCCATCGATGTCCTACTCTCCTTACTGTCATCTGACTCCATGTCTTCTACTGCCACCTGTAGGTACTTGTGAAAACATATTGTTGAGGTTTTTGTAAAGCCTCTCTGCTTCCTTTAACCAGTGTGCATCTTTGGCACAGTAATACACAGCAGAGTCCTCTGGCTTCAAATTGGACAGTCTCAGATGCACCATGCTGTTGCTGTCATCTCTACTGATTTCTACACGGCCTTGCACACTGCTGGCATAAGTGTTACTACTGGCACTAGAAAAGCCAACCCCTATCCATTCCAGAGCTTTTCCTGCAGGTTGTCTTATCCAGCTCATGGCACAGCAGCTAAATGTGAAGCCAGATCCCCTGCAGGAGAGACTGAGAGTCTCCCCGGGCTGTTTCACTACTGAACTGGAAGGGATGGACTCCATCTTCTGACCTGTGCAACCTGATGAGATGAAAGGAGAGAAGAACCACAGAAGAAAGTCAGACAGTCATCAGGGAAGTTTTCTGCTCCACCATTATTGGGTGTTGTCTGATAAAAGATGAAACAGGAGAACTCACAGGGCAGAGAGAGAGCCAGCAGCAGAAGAGTGAGAGTGTTCTTCATCCTCAGGCTGGAGATGTGACCTCTGATGCTCCACACAAAGTACAAGAGCAGTCAGCAGGACTGAAGTACTCTGCACCCACTGAAGATTTGCATCAGGGTATCATGAGGAGGAGTGGCTCCTGAACCGGCACTCTGTTGTAGTTTAATTTAGTTATATTTATATTATTATTATTTATATTTATTTTTTTGTCGCTTGGCCTTTTATGTGGAATACAATATCACAGCTAGAGATATGAGCACTTTCTGTTTTTTTGTAGAGTTTTATCATAAAAAAATAGAAAGAATGTGTGGTACTTGTTAAGTTGAACTAGTAAAGTTAGTAATATAATGTCAAGTTTGTGGTTGAGACACATGGTTGTTGAGTATTTGTGTAGGTCTGTTGGTGGTTTGTATCACTGTGGGCTGACGTACACAGTAATACACAGCTGTGTCCTCAGGCTGCAGATTCTGTCCTGTTAATGTCACCGAGCTAGTAGAGGTGTGTGTGTGGTAAAGGAACTTGTTCTTCAGAGCATTACTTTGATTAAAGTTTCCTCCTCCCCACCGATGTGAAATCCAGTCCAGCGGGTTTTCCTTCACACTGTCTGATCCAACCTGTTGCATAGCTGTTATCAGTCAAAGAATAACCAGAGACCTGACAGCTGATGGTCAAAGACTGTCCAGGCTGCACAACCATTGAGTCTGGCTGGATGAGATCAAGACTGTTCACACCTGTGGAAACAGAAATCAACATTATCTCCATCAGACATCTGACTATTCAGTGTTTCTAATGTGTTTATGAGTGAGAATCCACTGAAAGCTCCTCACAGGATCCAGCTGCCAGCAGCAGAATCAGAGCTACAGAGAACATGGTTGATGTTGAAGCTGAAGTGATGTGAGCTCTTCTGTCCTCTCACTGACACACAAACACACACACACACACACACCACTTCTTTAAGTTACCTTCATTTGCATGTTGTTGAATCATCTTTTGAATGTAATTTGAATCAGTTGAAGGTGAAAAGAAATTTCCTCAATTTTGGTGCAAACATCCACCTTGACCCAAAGATGAACTGACTAGAATTTGTTCGCCATGACTCAAAAATGCATATGCTAATTTTCACAATTTCACTCAAACGTCTAATAGGATCAAATTATGAAGTGATGACATTTTGGACAGGCTTGGACGTAAAATGCAACTTGACTGGTTGGCGGAGGCAAACAGCCGCGAGGTGGTATTTAAAGAACATATTTATATGAAAGAGCTTATATGGACTTTTATAAAAGAATCTAGGTGTTTAATTCAATGATTTGATTTACTTCAAAAATAAGTCTTAAAACTCATGAAGTTCATAGGGTCATGTAGAAAAAAACTTTTTAAAGCAAAGTTTTCACTGTTGTAGAATTTATGTTGTAATTGCAATAAGGTTTTCTCATAATTGTTGTGAGTCATGATAAACTGTCCTAATACACTTTTATTGATGTTTCATTATTAATTGGCCATCATTCAATGTGAATTGTGTTTTCAGAGCCTGACATGCTTCAGTGCTTCTCATACAGAGATGAGTGTTGTTCAGTTTTTGTACAGCTTTGTTGTCTCCTGTGTCACTGTGGTTCTCGTGCTGTGAAGAATTTAAAGTTAAAAAGCAATGTTAATGTGTTTAATAATCACTCCTAGTGGTGGATATAATGTTATAACATGTTTGTTTGGAAAAGTGTTAAATCATAAAAGTATAATCATTCTATGTATCAAACTATAAAATACAGTTACTGAATGTTTTGAGGGAAAGAGAGAGACCTTTGAGACAGGCTTTTCAGATCCGAAAACAACTGTATGATAATGTGATGAGTTTGGTGAGCTGACTTCAGGAATGTGGGGTGTTAACAGTGGGGGAAGGAGACGTATTGATCAAACAGAGATGTTGATGTAGACAGCCCTAAGAAAACATGGGGGTCGGGTAAACGCAGTTTTATGAGGAGGAGGACAGGTCGGACCAGAGGACACTATTCAGACATTATGCGGATCACTTAGACCAATGGAGAGCATTGTCCGAGGACAGGAGGAGACAATCGGATTCCAGCCAATCACAAAGCTGATAACGGACTTTTGAAAGTAAACTACTGACTTTTGGGTATAAAAACATTGTTCGGAGAGATGTTGTTCAGTTCTTGGCGATCTTCTTTACTGTAAACTGGCGTTTGTAGGCCGGTAGGCGGGGAGAGTCTTTGAACTCGGTTTCGCGATTCCTTACTGTCGACAGTGTAATTCAGTTTGTAATTGTCTTTTTAGCATTTGTGAATTATAAATACTTTTTCATTGTAAGCCGGATCCAGCTGATTTTTCTTAGCGTGACTTCGTTGCTCAAACAACAACGAAAGAGCGAGAGGTCTGTGGCCTCCTGCGAGCAGAGGTCTCACTCCATTACAGTGCACAATAATAAACTGCAGAGTCTTCTTGTTTGAGACTCTTCACCTCTAAATACACAAGATTTTTGGAAGTGTCTTTGGTGATGGAAAACTGGCCTTGGAGGCTTTGGGTAAATATTGTGCCAGTTCCGCTATCAATGCGTCCGATCCATTCCAGTCCTTTCCCTGGTTTCTGACGAATCCAGTGCAGCCAAGCTAGAGGAAGTCCTTCCACTTTACAGGAAAGAGTGACTGGTTCTCCAGCTCTGCTGACCACTGGCTCTGAGGAGGTGAGGGACTGGCCCTGAGAGGCTGAAAGAGACACAGACTTTAGATGACGGGGATCCAGCAGACATCCAGAGCTCCTTCTCTCCTCCTCTGCTGGACACCAACTTCACTCACCTGAAATGAGAGCCAAGAGGACGACACTTTGTATAACTGTCATGGTGGGAACTTTGGCGAGTCTGCAACTGCAAAGGCTCCTCTGAAGGACATATGTATTGTGCAGGCAGGATGGGCGGGGATTGTGCATCAGTGTGTGGATTTGCATTTTCGCAGTGGGAGACTTTGTAGATACAGTTTTGATACATGAAACTTAAATCTGTCAGAAAAGGAGGAGTGTTGGACTCTGAGTGTGTGAGGGAGAGATAGAGAGATCAAAACAGACCAAGGCACCAACAAAAAAGATCTTATTCAATGTTTATCCATTTTTTGGACAGTAGTCAACTATGTGTGATGTGTAGTTCAAATTATACAGAACAAGATGCTCTGTCAGTCCCATAAAGTTCCATTTAAGTAGTGATTGGTCAGCTCAGTGAAGTTGATTACCACTAAGAGAGGAAAGATGTCAGAAAGGATGACTTTTTCCTCCAGGAAGTTAAGGTTTGTCTTATTGTAGTATGATGTATTAATTCCGCTTTCATCACAATGTCTCACAAGCACAAGAATAAACGGCAGCTTCGGTCTTTCAGCTGTTTTTCTTGAAATAAATTTCAGATCAGTTTAGAGTCAAGCAGTTACAAATGTCTCCTTGTAGAAGAGAGAAACTTCACACTGACTGCAATCTAGTGTTTTTATGACAGCAACTGCATCATTATTTTTCACTTGCATATTGTGACATACTTTAGAATGCAAATAAAATGAATTTGGCTGAAATGTGTTCCTGTAGTATTTATTCCATTCATACTGTACCTTGATTATGATTTCAGACGATTTTAGCTGTCTTTGGTTACTTTGATACTTTTCAACGTGATCGTTGCAATGAGACATTTTTTATTACTTGTGTTTTTAATGGTAAATATTGGATGATTATGATATTTCTCATGGCCACTTTTCATGATTTCATATTGAAAACAGCAAAACAGCTGCTCAATAACTCCAGTCACTGTGAGTCTCGAGCACAATAATAAACAGCAGAATCTTCAGTCTTCAGACTGTTCATCTGCAGATACACCTGCTGTCTGCTGTTGTCTCTGGAGATGGTAAACCGGCCTTGAACTGACTGAGAGTAGTAGATATAAGCACTATCATGTCTGATATAAGCGATCCACTCCAGTCCTTTTCCAGGAGCCTGTCTGACCCAGTTCATAGGGTAGCTGCTGAATGTGAATCCAGATGTTGTACAGATCAACCTGTGAGATTCTCCAGGCCTTTTAACCACTGGTTCAGATTCTGTCAGAGTCTGACCATCAACACCTGTCAAGAGAATAGAAAATGTGAAATAAGGTGGTGACACAAAGAAAAGCCATCAAAGACAAAGATCAGTGACTATCTTCACCTGCCCAGCAGATAGTGAAGAGCAGCAGTCCTGTCCTATAGTCCATCATGTTACACTGTGTGTCCACTGTCCTCTGTCCTCCTCTCTGCAGTCACATAAGTAGAGGTGGAAGACATCTGAGTTTTGCATTGACTCCTCCTCACAGGGAGGAGACAACTGGATTTTTAAATAAAACTGGGGAATTAATGTCCATGAGTCAGTCCTCCAAGTCAGCTGTTTTAATGTCTGTCTGACATGGTTTATCATCAGTAACACTACATCATAATCACTCTCATCATACAAAAGTGTAAATTTTAGTTCAGACATCTGCCACAATATACAAGGTTTATTCAAATGTGTTAATTTCTAATTTATCTTGGTATCAACCTTTCTCACCCGTCACTTTGAGCATAATGGGCAGCACATGAGAACTTTTACAATAATATTAATAATCGACAGTTTTATTCTGATTTGAACATATTTTGGTTTGTGGATATTTAACTTTTCTAATTATGTTTTGCTCAACTTCACTTTAACAAATGAGAGAACTCCATTCTTTCTATAACTGTGAGTGCTGTAACGTCATGAGGAGAATAAATATGTATTTATGAGTTTATAGTAAAATATATATAGAGCTCTAATGTGAATATATATCAAAGTACTTTTGCAGGTGGCGAGAAAATAAAACTAAAGTCATTGAGTTCACTTTGCTGTTTGTTGTCAGAGGATGTTTTTGTGCAGCTGCTCCACTGTCTTCAGTCACTGTGTCTTCTCGAGCACAGAAGTAAACAGCAGAATCTTCTGCTCTCAGGCTCGTGACCTCGAGGTACTGAGTGCTGCTGGGCTCATCTTCAGTCATGATGAAACGGCTTTGAAAGGAGCTGCCATAGCTGGCAGCGTTGTTGCCTGTGTTCATCCACCCAATCCACTCCAGAGCATTCCCTGGCCTCTGTCGTATCCAGACGATATTGTAGCTTGTCATGCTATAACCAGATATGATACATGACATCTTCACTGTCTCTCCAGGTCTTTTGACCTCAGAGGGAGACTGGTCCAGTTTGATCTCACTCCAAACTCCTGTAAATAAAGACATTTTGATTGTCATCCATCACACTTATATATCACAGGTCAGACATTTACAAAAGCAGTGAAGCAGATTTTTTTTTTCTCACCTTGAATAGAAACTACAAAAAATAAACTCCAAATGATTGTATTTTCCATTCTGGGATAAATACTGTAGTTCAGATTATTTCTTGTCTGAATGTTTCAGAAATGTATAAAACTGTCACGGTGTTCTGCCACAAGTTGCTGATGTTTTTATAAGAGAGGAAGAGTTTGCATAGACCTCCCACTACAGGTTTAAAAAGGGAACATGTGACACTGATACCTTTCCATAGAGAATCTCTACAACAGCAGAGGACTGTAAACTGTATATTTGATATATCAAAGTCACTCATTTATGCATGAAAAATAATGGCAAATAATTTGTTTTTGGCCAAATTACACATCATGAATTTACATTCTATTTGTGAAGACATATAAGTTATAATGACTTTATGAAGACTTTATTTTCTATTCCATTACATGCAAACAGGAAACATTTTGTCCTCGTCTTTTTTGGCACCGCAATACACAAAATAAATTACTTTAAAAAAAATATTAAATATGTGAAAATCAAGCTTGTCTTTGTCTCTTCTATACTGATGTTGGCTGCAGTGGAAGTCAAATGAGACTTAAACATTAATTGTTATTAACTCATCAGAGAGCTTGCTTTATTACAGTAATGTTCATATTTGTGTGTGAGTAAGTCACATGGTTGCTGGTTATTGTGTAGGTCTGTTGGTGGTTTGTATCACTGTGGGCTGACGTACACAATAATACACAGCTCTGTCCTCAGGCTGCAGATTCTGTCCTGTTAATGTCACTGTTCCAGCAGAAGTGTCTCTGCTGTAGCTGAACTTGGTCTTCAGAGCATTATTTTGACGAAGGCCACTTGTTCCCCACTGATGTGAAATCCAGTCCATGGGTTTTCCTTCACACTGTCTGATCCAACCTGTTGCATAGCTGCTATCAGTCAAAGAATAACCAGAGACCTGACAGTTGATGGTCAAAGACTGTCCAGGCTGCACAACCATTGAGTCTGGCTGGATGAGATCAAGACTGTTCACACCTGTGGAAACACAAATCAACATTATCTCCATCAGACATCTGACTATTCAGTGTTTCTAATGTGTTTATGAGTGAGAATCCACTGAAAGCTCCTCACAGGATCCAGCTGCCAGCAGCAGAATCAGAGCTACAGAGAACATGGTTGATGTTGAAGCTGAAGTGATGTGAGCTCTTCTGTCCTCTCACTGACACACACACACACACACTCACACATTTATTTATGAGGAAACACATGAGGAGGCTGATTTACATAATGGTGACAGTAAATCAGCTGACTAAAGTATATTAACATAATTTCAAATGTAGCTGACATGTTCAGCTGTTCTCACAAAGACTATAGTGGAACTTGAATCTCAGATAAAATCACTTTTAGATTGTTGATGAAACCTTTCTGTAATTTGATGTCATCTAACATCACTTTGAATTAAAGACTCTTGATCCTGTCACTAATGCAGTTATGATTGAAATTATAATTATATGTTTGTTTGTTTTTTAAAGAAACAGTGTTATGGAAGTGAAACTGACTTTTTGAGGATTCATTTCTACACATCAATGTATTCCATCACTTTAAAGACTATATACATTATACAATGATGTATATATATACATTTCTATAAATGTATTGATAAAAACTGTTTCCGTTAGATTAGGAACTATTTTTATACAATCTAAGACTCTCTCCCTTTCTACTGTGAGCTGGTGTTGAAATCATTAGTGGTGTGAGGGCTCCTCCTCTGGTGGCTTCATGTTACAAGTGTTCAGACACTGAGAGGTTTTTGTTCAGGTCTACTGATGGTTTGTGTTATTGTGGCTCTCTGGCACAGTAATACACAGCAGTGTCTTCAGGCTGCACATTCTGTCCAGTTAGAGTCACTGTGTTGCTGGAAGAGTCTAAACTGATACTGAACTTGTTCTTCAGTGAATCTTTGTAGAATGAATATCCAGTAGATTTCATTCCAATCCATTCCAGTCCTTTCCCTGCAGGCTGTCTGATCCAAGCTGTGTAGTAGCTGCTAAGAGAATAAGAGACCTGACAGGTGATGGTCAGACGTTGACCTGGCTGCACAGTCACAGAGGCTGGCTGTGTCAACTGTTCACATTTTAAGCCTGTTAAAAAAGAAGATTTGTTGTAACATCATCAAGTTATACAAGAAGAACGACTGACTTCAATAAATCAAGAGAAACTCACATCCAGCTGCCAACAGCAGCAGCAGAGCTACAGACAACATGGTTTATGTTGAAACTGACGAGCTGTGAACTCAACTGACTGACTGATGTGATGTTTTTATAGCTGAGCAACAAGGAAGCTCACTGAGTTTGCATAGAATCAAACACATGAAACGTAAACGTTGGTCTAACTGGAGCCAATTGAAAAGTCTCTTCAATTTGTTCATTATATCTGCAAAGTGAAAACATGCCTGGAAATCACCTCTGCTTTACATTGGATAATGTTATTTTATTTGACACAAACATTTTGAAAATATCTCAGCATTTACTGAAATGAAACAGCTGTTAACTTTGATATTCATTTAAAATAGTAATGCCCAAATAATAACAGTTTGATTTTAAAAACATAATGTAAATTCTTGTAGAATTGTGAACAAGGATTAGGATCATTCTTATTATTCTTTATGTTAATTTTAACATGAAGCTTAATGGAAAACATGTTCATTCAAATCAGCATTGAAATAACAATGATGATGGAAATGTAAACTAAAGGAGAAACCACCAGGAACGTTGCTTTCTATGAGCCAAGTTTATAATGTGTTTGGTATGTTTTCAAATGATTAAAACTCACTTTTTGTAATTATTTTGATGAGTTATTCATTCTTTTGCAGCAGCCAGGGCCATGTAAATAGCATGATAACATAAGTCTGATGCTGATGCTTTGCAGAGTTGAATAAAATAATGTCAATAGTTTCACAGGTGTTTGAAGACACATACAGAGAAAATGTATGATTTAAATGTTGTAATAGTCAACACATTTCACCTTCATCTGTGTGAAGATGAACAGTCTTAATCAAATATCATGCCGAGTTGTTTCTAGGTTTTGTTGTTTTGTTCCATTATTTTTATTTTGTCCCAATCACACAAAAACTAACAAACTGTAACAAATAAAGACAAAGATGTATTCTTACCCATGGAGAGATGTAGATACATTTTATTTATTGCAAATTATTAATATTCTCTACACATCTCATTTAGACCTTATCTGCAGTTAAAACACAACAATAATCCTTTGATAATAGTTCTATTATCTCATCAAATATGAAAAAACTCTCCATATATAATATTAAGCTTTAATACAGTCCAGTGTCCAGTCAATGATAAGAACAGCAGATCTGAGTGTCTCCTTTGAGTAACAGAGAGAAACTTCACACATAACTTTTTCACTCTCAAAATACTTTCTTTGTATTTCACATCATTTACAGTCATTATTGTGTCTCAGTTTATAGAAATTCAATTTATTTGTTGAAGTTTAATTTCAGCGTCCATATTTTAATGCTGTCTTTTGTCCCTTTCACAAACAAGTGATCTTTTATGTGTTTAATGTGAAATACTGATATTTCTCCATTTTCAGGACTTTGTATCATGCAGGGAAAATGTAAAATGATTGATACAAATTAATTTGTAAAGTAGAATATAGAACAAAAAATGTTTAAAATTGATATGAAAAAACATAATCAACTTGATGCTATCAGCCTGAAAATAATGAGCGCTGTAGGATTTTGTACAGCTGCTCAACCAGCTCCAGTCACTGTGGGTCTCTAGCACAATAATAAACAGCAGAATCTTCAGTCTTCAGACTGTTCATCTGCAGATACACCTGCTGTCTGCTGTTGTCTCTGGAGATGGTAAACCGGCCTTGAACTGACTGAGAGTAGTATTTGGTGCTCCCAGTATCAGCAGCGGCAACCCACTCCAGTCCTTTTCCAGGAGCCTGTCTGACCCAGTTCATTTCATAGCTGCTGAATGTGAATCCAGATGTTGTACAAGTCAATCTGTGTGATTCTCCAGGCCTTTTAATCACTGGTTCAGATTCTGTCAGAGTCTGACCATCAACACCTAATAAGATATAATCATAAAAAAAACATCATGAGAAATGTGTCAGTTACACGAATGGAAACTCAAATCAAGAATAGTCAAAATCTTCACCTGCCGAGCAGATAGTTAAGAGCAGCAGTCCTGTCCTATAGTCCATCATGTTACACTGTGTGTCCACTGTCCTCTGTCCTCCTCTCTGCAGTCACATAAGTAGAGGTGGACGATAACAGAGTTTTGCATTGACTCCTCCTCACAGGGAGGAGACATCTATATTGGTCTTGAATCTTGCATCTTGTGGTGAAACTACAATTTATTGTTAGTATTTTTCTTATTGTCGTTATTACTCCCTGTAAGCAGCAGCAGAGGAAAGCACAAGGAGTTATCATATGCTGCAAACACATCACTTCTTTTATATATCTCCTTTCTGAAAATATTGATAGAATGACTGATCATCTCAGGTGTACTTGATTTAATTTAGGTTAAAGTTTAGAAGCCCATCAGAGTCTGGTGTCTTTGAGAAAAACATTATTCCTCCATTTTCTTTCTGATAATCAACTTGCAAAAACATATCTTGTTTAGGTTGGGCTGAAGTTGCGATTAAACTGACTAAATACCTAAATGCTTTTGCAAAAAGCATCTTTTTCCTTTCTTATGTTTGTAATTTCAGGGTTTTGACTGGATGTTGTTATGTATTCAGAAAAAAAGGTCTACAAAATGCAAATCACTTGGAAGCTTTACATTTTAATGTTAACAAAATGTAATTGACTTGAACTTCATGCATGCACTCATTATGACAGTCTCATCACACTTATACAGAGAATTTAATCAGTTGTATTTATTGCAAAAAAAGGACACTGATGCAACTGAATGTTCCCAGTGGTGGTGATGAATAGAGGAAGTAGTTTTTGAACGACTCTCTTATTATTGTCTCTCACTGTGTCTCTTCTGGCGCAGTAATACACTGCTGTGTCCTCGGTCTTCAGACTGTTCATCTGTAGATAGAGTTTACTGCTGGAGTCATCTCTGGAGATGGTGAATCTACCCTGGACTGACTGGGAGTAACGGATAGGAGAACTAGATGTGCCGATATAAGCGATCCACTCCAGTCCTTTTCCAGGAGCCTGTCTTATCCAGCTCATAGCGTAGCTGCTGAATGTGAATCCAGATGTTGTACAGATCAACCTGTGAGATTCTCCAGGCCTTTTAACCACTGGTTCAGATTCTGTCAGAGTCTGACCATCAACACCTGTCAAGAGAATAGAAAATGTGAAATAAGGTGGTGACACAAAGAAAAGCCATCAAAGACAAAGATCAGTGACTATCTTCACCTGCCCAGCAGATAGTGAAGAGCAGCAGTCCTGTCCTATAGTCCATCATGTTACACTGTGTGTCCACTGTCCTCTGTCCTCCTCTCTGCAGTCACATAAGTAGAGCTGGAAGACGTCTGAGTTTTGCATTGACTCCTCCTCACAGGGAGGACACAGCTGGATCAGACTTGGACCTTTTCCTGTAATTTGTGAATAAATATTAGTTGTAATGTGTTGATAAAAGTCACAATCAAGTACTAATGTGCAACATTTAAAAGTAGTATAAATATAAATTTGTTCTGAGTTTGTTTCAGTCAAATTTGAATGATCAACAAATCGGCAAGTATTCAAAAAAGATTTGTTTTAATTTAACTTTGAATTCATCTAAGTTTAATTAGTCCATCCTTCCATTTTCCCCCCTGTTTGTCCTTTTTTTCCCATGTTAAGTGTTTTTTGGGAAGTTCTACTACTTTGAACTACTTTGAATGTGTTGTGTGCTTTCATCACTTTGTTTGTGGTCACTTATCATTATCATCCCTCATAGACAATATCACTCATTTTGTATCTATTTTTTTCATCAGTAATTCAATTAGATTCATATTAAGATAAGAAATATAAGATGGGCAAACATCAGATGTAATTAATGGGGTATTTTAATTTATTTTAATTCAGAATGCTTTCTATCAGTGACTGATACAGTAGCAGCTGCAGGAGTTTGTGTACAGCTCTGTGGCTTCCTGTATCACTGTGGCCTTCGAGCGCAATAATAAACAGCAGAGTCTTCAGTCGTCAGACTGTTCATCTGCAGAGACACCTGGTCCACGTTGTTGTCTCTGGAAATGGTGAAGCGATTCTGGACTGACGTGGAATAAGCTTTAGTGCTTCCACTCGGAGCAGAAATGTAGGCAACCCACTCCAGTCCTTTTCCTTCAGCTTGTCTGATCCAGCTGATATCAGCATCGTCATCTGATATTCCTGCATATGTACAGGTCAGTGTGTGGGATTCTCCAGGGCGCTTTACCACCGATTCAAACTCAGTCAGAGTCTGACTGGAAACACCTGGAGAGAAAAGCAGTTTAATCAGAACAGAGCCAAACACACACAGTTGACATATTTTTCTAACTAAATTTGAATTGATAGAACAATAGTGAAAGTCTTCACCTGCCCAGCAGATAGTTAAGAGCAGCAGTCCTGTCCTATAGTCCATCATGTTACACTGTGTGTCCACTGTCCTCTGTCCTCCTCTCTGCAGTCACATAAGTAGAGCTGGAAGACGTTTGAGTTTTGCATTGACTCCTCCTCACAGGGAGGAGACAACTGGATTATTGAAAAAACTGGGGAATTAATGTCCATGAGTCAGTCCTCTAAGTCAGCTGTTTTAATGTCTGTCTGACATGGTTTATCATCAGTAACACTACATAATCATTCTCATCATATGAACATGTTCATTTTTAGTTCAGACATCTGCCACATTAATATACAAGGTTTATTCAAATGTGTTAATTTCTAATTTATCTTGGTATCAAGTTTTCTCACCCGTCACTTTGAGCATAATGGGCAGCACATGAGAACTTTTACAATAATATTAATAATCTACAGTTTTATTCTGATCACAACATCCACTGGCATCTATGAACATTGCTTTATTATCATCTCACTGTGATACAATGTGGTACAATTTACCAATGTTTTGAACATATTTTGTTTTGTGGACATTTCTCCTTTCTAATTATGTTCTTCAAATGAAAGAACTCCATTCTTTCTATAACTGAGTTCTGTAACGTCATGAGGAGAATAAATATGTATTTATGAGTTTATAGTAAAATATATATAGAGCTCTAATGTGAATATATATCAAAGTACTTTTTTTTCTCAAAGTCATTGAGTTCACTTTGCTGTTTGTTGTCAGTGGATGTTTTTGTGCAGCTGCTCCACTGTTTTCAGTCACTGTGTCTTCTCGAGCACAGAAGTAAACAGCAGAATCTTCTGCTCTCAGGCTCGTGACCTCGAGGTACTGAGTGCTGCTGGGCTCATCTTCAGTCATGATGAAACGGCTTTGAAAGGAGCTGCCATAGATAGCAGCGTTGTTGCCTGTGTTCATCCTCCCAATCCACTCCAGAGCATTCCCTGGCCTCTGTCGTATCCAGTGAATATTGTAGCTTGTCATGCTATAACCAGATATGATACATGACATCTTCACTGTCTCTCCAGGTCTTTTGACCTCAGAGGGAGACTGGTCCAGTTTGATCTCACTCCAAACTCCTGTAAATAAAGACATTGTGATCCTCACACTTAAATATCACAGGTTAGATAACTATAAATGAGTGTCTTCAGTATGTTAAAGCAGAAGTTGTTCTTACCATGAATAGTAACTATGAAGAATAAACTCCAGGAAATCATGTTTTCCATTATGTTCTAAACACTGTAATCCAGTGCTTTCTGATCTGAATGTTTTTAAGATGTATCAAGTGTCCCGGTTGCTCTGTCATAAATGATATGAGAGCTGTATATGGTGTTATTTTAAGGAAGGAAGAGTTTGCATGGACCTCCCTCGTCAGGCTTCAAAAGAGAACATGGAAAGCAGATGTACTTAAACAAGTACACAAGTACACAAGTACACAAGAGCAAGGGACAGACAAAATATACTTTTTCTGAAAGTATATTGAACTGAGAATCAATATTAATATACGGTTGTTTGAATGGAAATCAATATTTTTATTTTCTTGGATTCTAGTTTTGAAATCTTGAAAAAGCAAATTTAAATTTAAAATATAGTATTTTCTCACTATAACTACATACTTTTCAATAGATCCATATTTTTTATATTATAATATTTTTGTTTCGGCAATTATTATTACCGTTATCTTTGCATGAAACAGTAAATACTTGTTTATTGTCTTCTCCATGCATCTAAATGCAACTACACAGATACAAAACCTCATAATCTTCTAGTGAGGACAAATCTACCGACCAGCCACGACAGAAACACTGGTATTGTCTTCACCTGGTGAGTCTGTGTGTGTCATCATGGCAAGATGTGGTCCTGGAGACACCTACTGTAGCAGGAAGTACCACAGAGGGGGTTTTGAGTCCTTTGCCAGGTGTTCATATGTTTGTGGACAGATGTTGTCTTCGTGATATCTTCACAACCGTGTGCGATGAAGTCACGAAACTTGTGTGTATCACGATCAAAATAAAGGCAGAGTTTGAAGATGGGTGTGGTCCAAGAAAGGGCGCCATAAGTGTGTGTGTGTGTGTGTGTGTGTGTGTGTGTTTGTGTGTGTGTGTGTGTGTGGGGGGGGGGGGGGGGGGGGGGGCGTCACAGCTGCAATGATCAGAATGCGAGATGGTCTCTAGTTTCCTAAATACATTTAATTACCGGACAATTTCTCCATCAGGGAGTAACTAGCCACACACACTGCTTGATCATTTATTTATTTTACATTACATTACATTACAGTCATTTAGCAGACACTTTTATCTAAAGCGACTTACAATAAGTGCATTCAACATTGGTAATCAAGAGAACTACTAGTCACCAGAAGTCATAAGTACATTTCCTTTTCCAAACAAGCATCTAATAGCATGAAGCAGACCATAACTCAGAGCCAAAGTACAGTGCAGAAACAAGAAAAACAGTTAGTGCTCTAAGTAATACGAATACAATAAGTGCAACAAGCTAGTATGAATACAATAAGTGCTAAGTGGAAGGCTCAGGGTAGCACTTCCTGAAGAGGTGGGTTTTCAGCCTGCGCCGAAAGATGGGCAGCGACTCCGCTGTCCTGACGTCAGTGGGAAGTTCATTCCACCATTGTGGGGCCAGGACAGAAAACAGACGTGACCGGGTCGATCGGCCGCCAGGACCTCTGAGCGACGGGGCGACCGATCACCCCGAGGCAGCAGAGCGAAGTGGTCGGGCGGGGGTGTAAGGCTGGACCGTGGCCTGGAGATACGAAGGAGCTGTTCCTTTCACTGCCCTGTAGGCTAGCACCAGAGTCTTAAACTGGATGCGAGCTCTTACAGGTAGCCAGTGTAGAGAACGGAGAAAGGAAGTTGTGTGGGAGAACTTGGGGCGATTGAACACCAGGCGAGCTGCGGCTTTCTGGACAAGCTCCAGAGGTCTGATGGCCGACGCCGGGGCTCCGGCGAGTAGAGAGTTGCAGTAGTCCAGGCGGGAGATGACAAGAGCCTGGATGAGAACCTGCGCCGTCTCGTCAGTCAGGAAGGGACGAATCCTCCTGATGTTGTAGAGCAGGAATCTGCAGGAGCGTGTAACGGATGAAATGTTTGCTGAGTGACAGTTGGTCATCCAGGGTCACACTCAGTTTCCTCGCAGTCCGAGTTGGCGTCACCACGGTATCATCAATGGTGATGGACAGGTCCCGGTGCGGGCAACCCTTCCCCAGGAGGAACAGTAGCTCAGTTTTGTCTAGGTTGAGCTTGAGGTGGTGTGTCGTCATCCACTTCGAGATGTCAGTCAAACACGCAGCGATGCGCGTCTCCACTTGGGTGTCACCGGGGGGAAATGACAAGACCAGCTGGGTGTCATCGGCATAACAATGGTAGGAGAAGTCATGCGAGCGAATAACAGAACCCAGAGATGTTGTGTAGAGCGAGAAGAGAAGGGGGCCCAGGACTGACCCTTGCAGAACCCCCGTAGTCAGCATGCGTGGTTCCAACACGGCCCCCCTCCAGGTCACCTGGTAGGATCGACCCGTCAGGTAGGATGCAAACAGGGAGAGTGCAGAGCCTGAGACGCCCATCACCTCGAGGGATGAGAGGAGGATTTGATGGTTCACGGTGTCAAACGCCGCAGACAAGTCCAGGAGAATCAGGACAGAGGAGAGAGAGTTAGCTCTCGCGGTGTGAAGCGACTCTGTCACCGCAAGGAGGGCCGTCTCTGTCGAGTGACCCACTTTGAACCCGGACTGGTGGGGGTCCAAAAGGCTGTTTTGGTGGAGATAGGAAGACAGTTGGTTAAAGACAGCACGTTCAAGTGTTTTGGATAGAAAGGGTAGAAGAGAAACCGGTCTGAAGTTCTTGACATCAGAGGGGTCAAGTGATGGTTTCTTCAGAAGGGGGGTGACTCTGGCGGTCTTGAAGGCCGTGGGAAAGCATCCTGAAACAAGAGATGTGTTGATGAGGTGGGTGAGGAAAGGAAGGAGTTCAGTCGCAATAGACTGAAGAAGAAGGGAAGGGATCGGGTCAAGGGAGCACGTGGTGGGGCGGTTAGATGTAACAAGGTTGAGGACCTCGTTAGGGGAGAGAGGAGCCAGAAAGGGTAAGATGGGGCGTGGAGATGGGAGGGAGAGCTGTGGGGGCAGGATTGGACAGGGAGAGAGGGGCTATTTAAATGCACTTTTACAATGTGTGTGAGTAAGTCACATGGTTGCTATTGTGCAGGTCTGTTGGTGGTTTGTATCACTGTGGGGTAACGGACACAGTAGTACACAACTGTGTCCTCAGGCTGCAGATTCTGTCCTTTTAGAGTCACTGTTCCAGCAGAAGTGTCTCTGTAGCTGAAATTTTGATTAAGGCCACTTGTTCCCCACTGATGTGAAATCCAGTCCAGCGGTTTTCCTTCACACTGTCTGATCCAACCTGTTGCATAGCTGTCATCAGTCAAAGAATAACCAGAGACCTGACAGCTGATGGTCAAAGACTGTCCAGGCTGCACAACCATTGAGTCTGGCTGGATGAGATCAAGACTGTTTACACCTGTGGAAACACAAATCAACATTATCTCCATCAGACATCTGACTATTCAGCACACACACACACACACACACACACACACACACACACACACACACACACACACACACACACACACACACACACACACACACACACATTTATTTATGAGGTAACACATGAGGGGGCTGATTTACTTAATGATGACAGTAAATCAACTGAATGAAATTCATTCAAATGAATCAAAACAAAGGTGAAACTTGAATCTCTGACAAACACCCTTTTAAGTTGTTGATGAAAACAAACTTTTTAGTAGTTTGACTAATAAACATCATCATGTAGTTTGCTACAGACAACTGACTCATCCACTAATGCAGCTATGATTCATATAATAATTGTGTGGGATTTTTTTTGGAAATAATGACATCATGGAAGAAAAACTGACATCTTAAGGATTCATTGGTAGTTAGATCACAAGCTTTTCCAATCAAGTTTAGAGATGTATTTATGAACAGTGAGGTGGTGTTGAAATCATTAGTGGTGTGAGGGCTCCTCCTCTGGTGGCTTCATGTTACAAGTGTTCAGACACTGAGAGGTTTTTGTTCAGGTCTACTGATGGTTTGTGTTATTGTGGCTCTCTGGCACAGTAATACACAGCAGTGTCTTCAGGCTGCACATTCTGTCCAGTTAGAGTCACTGTGTTGCTGGAAGAGTCTAAACTGATACTGAACTTGTTCTTCAGTGAATCTTTGACATCTGTATCCCTACTTATCCATTCCAGTCCTTTCCCTGCAGGCTGTCTGATCCAAGCTGTGTAGTAGCTGCTAAGAGCATAAGAGACCTGACAGGTGATGGTCAGACGTTGACCTGGCTGCACAGTCACAGAGGCTGGCTGTGTCAACTGTTCACACTTCACACCTGTTAAAAAAGGAAAAGTTTTGTCACAAAATATACTTGAAGCAGAATTGTTGATTTTGAGAAATCCAGAGAGACTCACATCCAGCTGCCAACAGCAGCAGCAGAGCTACAGACAACATGGTTTATGTTGAAACTGAAGAGATATGAACTTCACTAACAGCCTGATGTGATGTTTTTATAGCCAAGTAACAAGGGAGCTCACTGAGTTTGCATATAATCAAACATATGAAGCATCAACACAGGTCTAACTGCAGCCAATAGAAGAGTCTGTTCAGTGTTATTATATCTGAAGAGAGAAACTATAGTTTTCATGCCTGAAAATCAACTCTGCTTTACATTTTATATTATTATATTTTATGTCATTTTGAAAATGTCCCTGTATTTACAGAATGAAACAACCTTTAACTTTGCTCTTAACTATCAATGCTTAAGTGTATTATGTATTTTCTGCGTATATAATTCTTGTATAATTTCAAACGATCAGATTCAAGATTTACTTCAAACGTATGAGTTCAGCTTCATTGTAAGTATTTCATTTTTCATTTATTTGCTCACTTTCTGTACTTACTGACTGTATTTGCTGTAAACAGAAATACAGTGACAGCAGCCAGGGTCATGTAAATAGTATGAAAAGTTAAGTCTGCTGGTTTGCAAGTTTGAATCAAAGACTTTTGATTGGTTTTAGTGTTTGCAGATGTTTGAAGACGCACAAATACAGAGAAACATGGAGCCTTGAGAGGAAAACAGCTGTTCAGACACTGAAACCTGTGTGACAAAATACAAAGAAACAACCTTTAGCTGTGATTAAACTATGGTCGTCAAAGCTTTTATGTAACGATCAAAATATGTTGCTTTCATGAATGTGGTCGTGTCAGACATGAAAAATATGTATTATTATATTATTTCTACTATAGCCAAATAAAATATAAAAGTTGGCAAACAAAAGAAAAAGATTAGAAAGATCAGAAATAAAGACACAGGTTTACTCCTGCCAATATGCAGATTAGGTGATTTTTATTTATATTCACATAACTTTATTTTATAAAACTGTCATTATTCTCTCCACATCTTATATTATACCCTCCTAAAGATGAAAAAACGTTCTAAATGAAGTATTCATCTCCGTATATGATTCCTTTAGTTGTAAACAATAAAGTAAAATGCTGTCATCTTTCCACTTCTCCTCCACTTTATGGATCACTGCTGTCTTTAGACAGAAATGCTTTTCATGAAGCAGTTGAGTACAATATGTGATGAAAATAGTCAAATGTTTTACTTTTGTTATGCTGTCTTTGGTCCTTTTATGAACAAGTTATCTGTATTCTGTTTTTTGCGTTTAATATTTATTAATAATTTTCAGGAACAATTTTTATGAATGTGTATAATTCAAGGATATATGTAAAGTAAACCATATCATGTAAAAATGATATATACAGAAAGTAAGTATATTATATAAATACTATAATAATCTAACTAATCTTCCTCTATACCGTCCAAATAACAGTGAGTATTATTGTAGGATTTTGTACAGCTGCTCAACCAGCTCCAGTCACTGTGAGTCTCTAGCACAATAATAAACAGCAGAATCTTCAGTCTTCAGACTGTTCATCTGCAGATACACCTGCTGTCTGCTGTTGTCTCTGGAGATGGTAAACCGGCCTTGAACTGACTGAGAGTAGAATTTGGAGCTCCCGCTACCATCATCAATCCAGGCAACCCACTCCAGTCCTTTTCCAGGAGCCTGTCTTATCCAGCTCATTTCATAGCTGCTGAATGTGAATCCAGATGTTGTACAAGTCAGTCTGTGTGATTCTCCAGGCCTTTTAATCACTGGTTCAGATTCTGTCAGAGTCTGACCATCAACACCTGTCAAGAGAATAGAAAATGTGAAATAAGGTGGTGACACAAAGAAAAGCCATCAAAGACAAAAATCAGTGACTATCTTCACCTGCCCAGCAGATAGTTAAGAGCAGCAGTCCTGTCCTATAGTCCATCATGTTACACTCTGTGTCCACTGTCCTCTGTCCTCCTCTCTGCAGTCACATAAGTAGAGCTGGAAGACGTCTGAGTTTTGCATTGACTCCTCCTCACAGTGAGGAACTGGATTTGACTTGAATCAGTAACAGTTTGGTGAATCTGAAGAATGAATGTTTACTGAGTCTTTTTAGCATCTTTCAGTATAATTTGTGCAAAAGGTTGACAAACACAAAATGACAGTTTGTTGTCCTTCATTATTTAGCACAGTCTGCATCACATGAAAACAGAACAATCAGTTTTATAATATCCCTAAAGTGAGAATTGTATTTATATTTTAATAATTACCAAATATTAACAAATGTTTCTCATTATGTTATACTGATGATTTTCTCACAAAGTGTTCATGATTTATACATTTCATAATTTGTTGTGTTTATTAATTAAGCTTTATTAAGCAATTACCTCAGTGCAGCAAAACAGTGACTCTAAATGGACAGAATATCCAAAATGCCGTTTTTAACAAAAATAATGTTATCATTAGAAGACACTTTTGGGAAAATGTCTTCACTGTATATTAATTATAACTATTATTGTATTTTATAATACATGTTATATTCCTTTTACTTTTTTGTTGCTCAAACATATTTTCTCTTTACTGTGACAGTGATCTGGTGTTGAAATCATTAGTGGTGTGAGGGCTCCTCCTCTGGTGGCTTCATGTTACAAGTGTTCAGACACTGAGAGGTTTTTGTTCAGGTCTACTGATGGTTTGTGTTATTGTGGCTCTCTGGCACAGTAATACACAGCAGTGTCTTCAGGCTGCACATTCTGTCCAGTTAGAGTCACTGTTTTGCTGGAAGAGTCTAAACTGATACTGAACTTGTTCTTCAGTGAATCTTTGTAGTATGTGGTGGAGCCAACAGCGGCATGTCCAATCCATTCCAGTCCTTTCCCTGCAGGCTGTCTGATCCAAGCTGTGTAGTAGCTGCTAAGAGAATAAGAGACCTGACAGGTGATGGTCAGACGTTGACCTGGCTGCACAGTCACAGAGGCTGGCTGTGTCAACTGTTCACATTTTAAGCCTGTTAAAAAAAGAAGATTTGTTGTAATATCATCAAGTTATACAAGAAGAACGACTGACTTTGATAAATCAAGAGAAACTCACATCCAGCTGCCAACAGCAGCAGCAGAGCTACAGACAACATGGTTTATGTTGAAACTGACGAGCTGTGAACTCAACTGACTGACTGATGTGATGTTTTTATAGCTGAGCAACAAGGAAGCTCACTGAGTTTGCATAGAATCAGACACATGAAACGTAAACGTTGGTCTAACTGGAGCCAATTGAAAAGTCTCTTCAATTTGTTCATTATATCTGCAAAGTGAAAACATGCCTGGAAATCACCTCTGCTTTACATTGGATAATGTTATTTTATTTGACACAAACATTTTGAAAATATCTCAGCATTTACTGAAATGAAACAGCTGTTAACTTTGATATTCATTTAAAATAGTAATGCCCAAATAATAACAGTTTGATTTTAAAAACATAATGTTAATTCTTGTAGAATTGTGAACAAGGATTAGGATCATTCTTATTATTCTTTATGTTCATTTTAACATGAAGCATAATGGAAAACATGTCCATTCAAATCAGCATTGAAATAACAATGATGATGGAAATGTAAACTAAAGGAGAAACCACCAGGAACGTTGCTTTCTATGAGCCAAGTTTATAATGTGTTTGGTATGTTTTCAAATGATTAAAACTCACTTTTTGTAATTATTTTGATGAGTTATTCATTCTTTTGCAGCAGCCAGGGCCATGTAAATAGCATGATAACATAAGTCTGATGCTGATGCTTTGCAGAGTTGAATAAAATAATGTCAATAGTTTCACAGGTGTTTGAAGACACATACAGAGAAAATGTATGATTTAAATGTTGTAATAGTCAACACATTTCACCTTCATCTGTGTGAAGATGAACAGTCTTAATCAAATATCATGCCGAGTTGTTTCTAGGTTTTGTTGTTTTGTTCCATTATTTTTATTTTGTCCCAATCACACAAAAACTAACAAACTGTAACAAATAAAGACAAAGATGTATTCTTACCCATGGAGAGATGTAGATACATTTTATTTATTGCAAATTATTAATATTCTCTACACATCTCATTTAGACCTTATCTGCAGTTAAAACACAACAATAATCCTTTGATAATAGTTCTATTATCTCATCAAATATGAAAAAACTCTCCATATATAATATTAAGCTTTAATACAGTCCAGTGTCCAGTCAATGATAAGAACAGCAGATCTGAGTGTCTCCTTTGAGTAACAGAGAGAGAAACTTCACACATAACTTATTCACTCTCAAAATACTTTCTTTGTATTTCACATCATTTACAGTCATTATTGTGTCTCAGTTTATAGAAATTCAATTTATTTGTTGAAGTTTAATTTCAGCGTCCATGTTTCAATGCTGTCTTTTGTCCCTTTCACAAACAAGTGATCTTTTATGTGTTTAATGTGAAATACTGATATTTCTCCATTTTCAGGACTTTGTATCATGCAGGGAAAATGTAAAATGATTGATACAAATTAATTTGTAAAGTAGAATATAGAACAAAAAACAATGTTTAAAATTGATATGAAAAAACATAATCAACTTGGTGCTATCAGCCTGAAAATAATGAGCGCTGTAGGATTTTGTACAGCTGCTCAACCAGCTCCAGTCACTGTGGGTCTCTAGCACAATAATAAACAACAGAATCTTCCGTCTTCAGACTGTTCATCTGCAGATACACCTGCTGTCTGCTGTTGTCTCTGGAGATGGTAAACCGGCCTTGAACTGACTGAGAGTAGTAAATGCTAGTGGTATAAATTGTAGCAACCCATTCCAGTCCTTTTCCAGAAGCCTGTCTGACCCAGTGCATGCCGTAGTCACTGAATGTGAATCCAGATGTTGTACAAGTCAGTCTGTGTGATTCTCCAGGCCTTTTAACCACTGGTTCAGATTCTGTCAGAGTCTGACCATCAACACCTGTCAAGAGAATAGAAAATGTGAAATAAGGTGGTGACACAAAGAAAAGCCATCAAAGACAAAGATCAGTGACTATCTTCACCTGCCCAGCAGATAGTGAAGAGCAGCAGTCCTGTCCTATAGTCCATCATGTTACACTGTGTGTCCACTGTCCTCTGTCCTCCTCTCTGCAGTCACATAAGTAGAGCTGGAAGACGTCTGAGTTTTGAATTGACTCCTCCTCACAGGGGGGATATACTTCATTAGGCTTTGCATACATGAAAAAATATATACTGTATATTTGAGGTGAAAGGAATGACAGTAGTCAAATATAACAAAATACATATATTCAAGTCGTGTACTGAAAGGGTGGAGTCAGTGATTCTAGAGACAGATTGTTGATATCTGAACTCTTGATTTACCTTCCCTCTCACTCCCACTGCCGTTCTTCTTCATGACTGTGAATGAGCATCAGCTCTTGCTGATTGGCTGGAATAGTGCTGTTTGGCTCAGCCCGAGCTCCTTTGTTTCTTTCCCATTTACAGAGCTGGGGCTTTTCTTCAGTGCACACACAAAACAGACAGCTAGTGGACCCTGAGGACATATTCACTGAATTTGACCAAAAGTGCATTGGATTAAAATCGCTGACCTCACCTTTAAGTACAAATTCAACTTGACTTGAGTATTTCCAATTCATGCAACTTTAAACTTCTATTCCATGTCATCTCAGTGGAAAATACAAACAAAATGAAAGTTCCTTTTTCGTAACTTTAGCTAAAATATCTGAATTCTTCTTTCAACATTGGTGAATGAGCATCCTGCAATTGGTGACCTGTCCAGGTCAATAGTAAGGCCACTCACTCAACTAAACAACGTATCAACTACACCCTGCAGCAGAATACGCACTGCACTCTCATGTCTCTCTGACTAACCCAACACACATGCAAAGGCTCAAACCCGACACACACAGACCTCATGGCTCTGCTTCTTCTTTTCATTGCCTTCCTGGTAATTAAGAAGAGGAGAGACAATGTCTTGCTTAAATCTAGGTTCATACGAAAGACACTCGATCAAAGTTGTCCAAATGGGGTTCAGTTAGGTCCACAAAGAGACATGATGACTGGCTCTCTTAGCGCAACCTGTTGCTGCTCTGGATGGCTGTCATTTAGAGTGGAAAGTTGTCTCTTGTACTCAGCATTCATATTTGTGAATAAATGATTTGCAGTTTGAATAATGAAAACTGCTGGGCATTAGTAAGCATTTAAAAGACATTTTAGTGACAATTGCAAGTGACAAATAATTGTGTTGTGATTTTATAGACCTTGAACATTTTGCTCTTGAGGCTTTTTAGGGGGCTGAAGTATTAATCAGGTATCTCGGAACCCCCGTGACCCACCTTATTTTGCACACTGCTCTAGCCCCTTCGCTAAAAAAAAAGTTAGTCTAGTGAAGGGATGGATGGATGGAATGTTAATTGTATGTTCCTCTAATTGAGCACATTGAAGTCTTAGCTGACATGTTTCAATTGCACATGTCTAAAATGCTTTATATCAAGATCCCATTCATGTTTCTTTCAGAGAAGCAGAAATCATGCTTGAGGTCTCACTCCCTGTCATTTCATCAACATCTTGAATGCTGTCTCAACATCAGCTGTACTGCTCTCAATCACCCTCTCCACTCTCTACCTCCACACTCCTTCCTTCAACCCCTTTCCTCTGAGGCCAACCTCCTGTCTCCATCATCCAGGACCAAGCTGCTCCAATCATTTCATGTTCAAGGAGTTACTCCAAACTCCCATTTCAAACATTTTCAATGCTAGATCTTACATACTCAGCTATTTTTCACCTGTATTTGATTTTGTTGTTTTGGGTTCTTTAATTTGTCATGTATGGCGTCTGAGTATCTTGAAAATTGCTCTGATGTGTTTTTTTAACAAAATATTTTCTTGTCCTTATTATTTTGTGATAGTGGAGAATAGTTATTAATGTCATGGAGAATAAATATTAATATAGTTACAATTTGTATCCCTTTAATAGACCCTGTTTAGAGACATTTTGGTCATAAAATAATAAAAACTATTTTCATTAAAATCAGTGGTTCAGGACAAGTGATACTGAGACAACTGAATGTTCCCAGTGGTGGTGATGAATAGAGGAAGTAGTTTTTGAACGACTCTCCTATTATTGTCTCTCACTGTGGGTCTCTGGCGCAGTAATACACTGCTGTGTCCTCGGTCTTCAGACTGTTCATCTGTAGATAGAGTTTACTGCTGGAGTCATCTCTGGAGATGGTGAATCTACCCTGGACTGACTGGGAGTAATAGATATGAGAACTGCCTGTGTGTATAAAAGCGATCCACTCCAGTCCTTTTCCAGGAGCCTGTCTGACCCAGTTCATAGGGTAGCTGCTGAATGTGAATCCAGATGTTGTACAAGTCAGTCTGTGTGATTCTCCAGGCCTTTTAATCACTGGTTCAGATTCTGTCAGAGTCTGACCATCAACACCTGTCAAGAGAATAGAAAATGTGAAATAAGGTGGTGACACAAAGAAAAGCCATCAAAGACAAAGATCAGTGACTATCTTCACCTGCCCAGCAGATAGTTAAGAGCAGCAGTCCTGTCCTATAGTCCATCATGTTACACTGTGTGTCCACTGTCCTCTGTCCTCCTCTCTGCAGTCACATAAGTAGAGCTGGAAGATGTCTGAGTTTTGCATTGACTCCTCCTCACAGGAAGGACACAGCTGGATCAGACTTGGATCTTTTCCTGTAATTTGTGAATAAATATTAGTTGTAATGTGTTGATAAAAGTCACAATCAAGTAACTAAAGTGCAACATTTAATAGTAATTTAAATATAAATTTGTTCTGAGTATGTTTCAGTCAAATTTGAATGATCAACAAATCGGCAAGTATTCAAAAAAGATTTGTTTTAATTTAAGTTTGAATTCATCTAAGTTTAATTTGTCCATCCTTCCATTTTCCCCCCTGTTTGTCCTTTTTTTTCCCATGTTAAGTGTTTTTTTTGGAAGTTTAACTCCTTTGAACTACTTTGAATGTGTTGTGTGCTTTCATCACTTTGTTTGTGGTCACTTGTCATTATCATCTCTCATAGACAATATCACTCATTTTGTATCTATTTTTTTCATCAGTAATTCAATTAGATTTATATTAAGATAAGAAATATAAGATGGGCAAACATCAGATGTAATTAATGGGGTATTTTAATTTATTTTAATTCAGAATGCTTTCTATCAGTGACTGATACAGTAGCAGCTGCAGGAGTTTGTGTACAGCTCTGTGGCTTCCTGTATCACTGTGGCCTTCGAGCGCAATAATAAACAGCAGAGTCTTCAGTCGTCAGACTGTTCATCTGCAGAGACACCTGGTCCACGTTGTTGTCTCTGGAAATGGTGAAGCGATTCTGGACTGACGTGGAATAAGCTTTAATGCTTCCACTCGGAGCAGAAATGTAGGCAACCCACTCCAGTCCTTTTCCTTCAGATTGTCTGATCCAGCCGATAGCAGCATCGTCATCTGATATTTCTGCATATGTACAGGTCAGTGTGTGGGATTCTCCAGGGCGCTTTACCACTGATTCAGACTCAGTCAGAGTCTGACTGGAAACACCTGGAGAGAAAAGCAGTTTAATCAGAACAGAGCCAAACACACACAGTTGACATATTTAACAAACTAAATTAGAATTGATAGAACAAAAGTGTAAATCTTCACCTGCCCAGCAGATAGTGAAGAGCAGCAGTCCTGTCCTATAGTCCATCATGTTACACTGTGTGTCCACTGTCCTCTGTCCTCCTCTCTGCAGTCACATAAGTAGAGCTGGAAGACGTCTGAGTTTTGCATTGACTCCTCCTCACAGGAAGGACACAGCTGGATCAGACTTGGATCTTTTCCTGTAATTTGTGAATAAATATTAGTTGTAATGTGTTGATAAAAGTCACAATCAAGAAACTAAAGAGCAACATTTAAAAGTAATATAAATATAAATTTGTTCTCAGTTTGTCACAGTATGTTTCAGTCAAATTTGAATGATCAACAAATCGGCAAGTATTCAAAAAAGATTTGTTTTAATTTAAATGGTGAAGAACAGTTTTACTCGCTGACTCCACAACTGGATACTATAGTTAAATCTTTTCTCATGTTTTAAGGTGTTATTTTAACATGAATAATGTGTTTAGAAACAGATTTCAGATTGTACTTTACCCTGACATATGTACTGTAGATCCACTGTTTATACTGATCAATGGTTGGATCATTAGATTAGGTCAAAAAAGTAACTTGGGTTTGATTTGGACAAATATACAATCATCAGTAGTTGTCTTGTAGTGTTTATGTCAGTTGACATATCGTGGTTCTTTGCAGCGCTTCCGCCACCTATGTAAAAAAAACAAAACAAGAAAAACAAACGATGACATTCTGCTCTAGCTACCATCATATTTCAGATCTCCTAACTCTTTCTAAAAATGTGTCCTTTAAATATTTTGTAAAGCTTCTCTGGTTACTTCTCTGGTAAGTTTGTGGTTGAGACACATGGTTGCTGGTTATTGTACAGGTCTGTTGGTGGTTTGTATCACTGTGGGCTGACGTACACAGTAATACACAGCTGTGTCCTCAGGCTGCAGATTCTGTCCTGTTAATGTCACCGAGCTAGTAGAGGTGTGTGTGTGGTAAAGGAACTTGTTCTTCAGAGCATTATTTTGATTAAAGTCTCCTCCACCCCACCGATGTAAAATCCAGTCCATCGGTTTTCCTTCACACTGTCTGATCCAACCTGTTGCATAGCTGCTATCAGTCAAAGAATAACCAGAGACCTGACAGCTGATGGTCAAAGACTGTCCAGGCTGGACAACCATTGAGTCTGGCTGGATGAGATCAAGACTGTTCACACCTGTGGAAACACAAATCAACATTATCTCCATCAGACATCTGACTATTCAGTGTTTCTAATGTGTTTATGAGTGAGAATCCACTGAAAGCTCCTCACAGGATCCAGCTGCCAGCAGCAGAATCAGAGCTACAGAGAACATGGTTGATGTTGAAGCTGAAGTGACGTGAGCTCTTCTCTCCTCTCACTGACACAAACACACAAACACAAACACACACACATTTATTTATGAGGAAACACATGAGGAGGCTGATTTACATAATGGTGACAGTAAATCAGCTGACTAAAGCATATTAACATAATTTCAAATGTAGCTGACATGTTCAGCTGTTCTCACAAAGACTATAGTGGAACTTGAATCTCAGATAAACTCACTTTTAGATTGTTGATGAAACCTTTCTGTAATTTGATGTCATCTAACATCACTTTGAATTAAAGACTCTTGATCCTGTCACTAATGCAGTTATGATTGAAATTATAATTATATGTTTGTTTATTTTTTAAAGAAACTGTTTTATGGAAGTGAAACTGACTTTTTGAGGATTCATTTCTACAAGTCAATTTATTCCATCACTTGGAAGACTATATACATTATACAATGATGTATATATATATATATAGATATACACACATTTATATAAATGTATTGATAAAAACTGTTTCCGTTAGATTAGGAACTATTTATAAAACCTAAGACTCTCTCCCTTTCTACAGTGATCTGGTGTTGAAATCATTAGTGGTGTGAGGGCTCCTCCTCTGGTGGCTTCATGTTACAAGTGTTCAGACACTGAGAGGTTTTTGTTCAGGTCTACTGATGGTTTGTGTTATTGTGGCTCTCTGGCACAGTAATACACAGCAGTGTCTTCAGGCTGCACATTCTGTCCAGTTAGAGTCACTGTTTTGCTGGAAGAGTCTAAACTGATACTGAACTTGTTCTTCAGTGAATCTTTGTAGTATGAAGCTCCAGTAGATTTCGTTCCAATCCATTCCAGTCCTTTCCCTGCAGGCTGTCTGATCCAAGCTGTGTAGTAGCTGCTAACAGAATAAGAGACCTGACAGGTGATGGTCAGACGTTGACCTGGCTGCACAGTCACAGAGGCTGGCTGTGTCAACTGTTCACATTTCACACCTGTTTAAAAAAGGAAAAGTTTTGTCACAAAATATACTTGAAGCAGAATTGTTGATTTTGAGAAATCCAGAGAGACTCACATCCAGCTGCCAACAGCAGCAGCAGAGCTACAGACAACATGGTTTATGTTGAAACTGAAGAGATATGAACTTCACTAACAGCCTGATGTGATGTTTTTATAGCCAAGTAACAAGGGAGCTCACTGAGTTTGCATATAATCAAACATATGAAGCATCAACACTGGTCTAACTGCAGCCAATAGAAGAGTCTGTTCAGTGTTATTATATCTGCAGAGTGAAACTATAGTTTTCATGCCTGAAAATCAACTCTGCTTTACATTTTATATTATTATATATTACTTCATTTTGAAAATGTCCCGGTATTTACAGAATCAAACAACCTTTAACTTTGCTCTTAACTATCAATGCTTAAGTGTATTATGTATTTTCTGCGTATATAATTCTTGTATAATTTCAAACAATGATCAGATTCAAGATTTACTTCAAACATATGAGTTCAGCTTCATTGTAAGAACTTCATTTTTTATTTATTTGCTCACTTTCTGTACTTACTGACTGTATTTGCTGTAAAGAGAAATACAGTGACAGCAGCCAGGGTCATGTAAATAGTATGAAAAGTTAAGTCTGCTGGTTTGCAAGTTTGAATCAAAGACTTTTGATTGGTTTTAGTGTTTGCAGATGTTTGAAGACGCACAAATACAGAGAAACATGGAGCCTTGAGAGGAAAACAGCTGTTCAGACACTGAAACCTGTGTGACAAAATACAAAGAAACAACCTTTAGCTGTGATTAAACTATGGTCGTCAAAGCTTTTATGTAATGATCAAAATATGTTGCTTTCATGAATGTGGTCGTGTCAGACATGAAAAATATGTATTATTATATTATTACTACTATAGCCAAATAAAATACAAACGTTGGCAAACAAAAGAAAAAGATCAGAAAGATCAGAAATAACGACACAGGTTTACTCCTGCCAATATGCAGATTAGGTAATTTTTATTGATATTCACATAACTTTATTTCATAAAACTGTCATTATTCTCTCCACATCATATATTATACCCTCCTAAAGATGAAAAAACGTTCTAAATGAAGTATTCATCTCCGTATATGATTCCTTTAGTTGTAAACAATAAAGTAAAATGCTGTCATCTTTCCACTTCTCCTCCACTTTATGGATCACTGCTGTCTTTAGTCACAAATGCTTTTCATGAAGCAGTTGAGTACAATATGTGATGAAAATAGTGAAATGTTTTACTTTTATTATGCTGTCTTTGGCCCTTTTATGAACAAGTTATCTGTATTCTGTTTTTTGCGTTTAATATTTATTAAAACCAGATACACCCGAGGGTCCCCCATTTGGACGCAGAGTACATCAAAACTTAGAGAGTTTTGTGTTAAAAGTAACTGGCAGAGAACCCACGAAGAACGAATATAGTGATGTTATAGTTCTGCAGAAACCTCAGCGTCCTGGGAACAACATGAACTAGGTCACTTCTACATGAGACAAACACATCTCCCATCAGCCAAGCAAACAAATAACAAAATATCATAAATCATACTCGATATGACTGGGACAGACCGGAGAAAAAGGCTGCTACACTCCGTTAGCAACGTGCTACCTACGAACATGCAGCATGAAAAAGCACGAGCGCCTGACGGAGATTACGGACATAGTTTCCATTTCTCTCTCCGGTAAACCATCGCAGAGATATTCAGCTTCGAACACAAAAAGTCACACAGCTTTCATCGAATATTGTACTTACTTTTGGTCGAATCTCAGCGAAAAAATGGAATATCTCCGTACTTCCAACGCATGTTTGTCCAGCTGCTGGTGCTCCGTGTGAATCCGTTCGATTCGTGTCTCTCCGACACTCCTCGGATTCTTGGGAGGGTTGGAAGCTCAGCAAATCAGATTTCAGAGCTGGACCTTTTTGAGCTTTATTGGCTAATAGTGCTGTCAATCATCTAGCTTTCAATTCCAGGCAATTCTATTGGCTCCTACGGTTCGAAGGATGTCTCAATGGTGAAAATCGGAGAAGGGGGGGCTGAGATACAGCCCTGAACAGAGAGTCGAAGCAGGATTTGACCTTAAACTAAATAACTAAAAAGGGCATAGAAAGAGCTTAAAACACTCAAAAAAGGTCCAATCTTCGGTCTATTGATTCAATGAACATCATGAGTGATACATAGAAGTGATATAGAGTGTTTTTGAATTTTAAAAATACTTTTTTATTCAAATCTTGGAGTATTTGATCAGTTTTCTAATTTGAAATGCTCTATATTTCATAAATGTTTCACTGTATCTATGTATAGCTGTGTATATAGAGCCTATATCAGTTGTTCTAAGAGCCCAGCATATTAAAAGTCTTGGATACCCATACTTTCCAAAAAACAATACCCTAAAAGTGCTGTTTTTCAAGATCGAGCTTTTGAGTTTTCCAAGTTCTGCTGTGTTCCATCCTTATCTTATGTGAACCAGTAACATGTATTCTGATAGTTCCATGATTTTTCTCATCTCAAAAATATATAATTTTTTTTTTTTTTTTTTTTTTTTTTTTTTTTTTTTTTATACAATTAATTAGGTATTTCTTATCTTTATTCGAGCTGAGGCCTGCAAATAGGCCTCGTTTTTAAAAGGTTAATTAATATTTTTCAGGAAAAATTTTTAGGAATGTGTGTAATGCAAGGATATATGTAAAGTAAACCATATCATGTAAAAATGATATATACAGAAATTAAGTATAAAATATAAATACTATAATAATATATAATGCTCTTCCTCTATACCGTCCAAATAACAGTGAGTATTATTGTAGGATTTTGTACAGCTGCTCAACCAGCTCCAGTCACTGTGAGTCTCTAGCACAATAATAAACAGCAGAATCTTCAGTCTTCAGACTGTTCATCTGCAGATACACCTGCTGTCTGCTGTTGTCTCTGGAGATGGTAAACCGGCCTTGAACTGACTGAGAGTAGTATTTGGTGCTACTAGCAGTATCAGCAGCAATCCACTCCAGTCCTTTTCCTGGAGCCTGTCTGACTCAGTTCATATAGTAGCTGCTAAATGTGAATCCAGAGGCTGTACAGATCAGTGTGTCTGATTCTCCAGGCCTTTTAATCACTGGTTCAGATTCTGTCAGAGTCTGACCATCAACACCTGTCAAGAGAATAGAAAATGTGAAATAAGGTGGTGACACAAAGAAAAGCCATCAAAGACAAAGATCAGTGACTATCTTCACCTGCCCAGCAGATAGTGAAGAGCAGCAGTCCTGTCCTATAGTCCATCATGTTACACTGTGTGTCCACTGTCCTCTGTCCTCCTCTCTGCAGTCACATAAGTAGAGCTGGAAGACGTCTGAGTTTTGCATTGACTCCTCCTCACAGGGAGCATAGAACTAGAATGCACTTGGCTCTCAGTTTATTGTTTGGTGGAAGTGTAGAATCAGTTCCTCCAAGTCAGTTGATTTTAAGTTTGTCTGACATATTTTAATTCAATTTGCGTTAAAGGAACCGTGTGTAACATTTAGGGTGATTATTTGGCAGAAATGGAATATAATATTCATAACTATGTTTTCTTTAGTTGATAATGACTGAGCTGCGGTGGAGACGCTGAAGTGAACCAGGGGAAGTGAAGATTACTCAAGTTGACGACTACTTCACTTGTTACTGTTGTTACTGTTGCTGTTGTAACAGTGCTTACAACTTTATTGCTTACTGCAATAAAGCACAAAGCCAAAACTTTATCAATACATACAATACCAATGTGAAACGTGTTTCAGTCGGCTCTGTCCGCACACAAACGCAGCATGATCGGCCCAATGCATTTAAAAAATATAAAAATATATCTGATGTCTGTGTTCTTCATTATTGATTATTATCATTTATGAACTTCACTCAGAAATGTGTGTTTTATTGACATTTTAGATTCGCTTCCAGTGAGAGATTAATGACTTTATGAAGTGACTTTGCTGTTGTAAAGATAACTGTTGCTGCTTTAGAAACAATTAGTTATATTTAAATAATGAATACATTCTTATCCTGTTCTGAATTTATTTGTTTTTCAAATGTTATGTGTGTTTTTAAAGGCAATTATTTAGTCATTAAGAAGAACAGAGTATTGATAAGAGTAGCTCCTTACCAGAGGGCCACCGTAGTTCTTGTCATCATGTTTTATCATACACCAATGTTTAGAACATATTGTGGATCGTGGACTTTTCTCATTATTTTTTGATTCACACAAGCTCGCTCTGTGATCAACTATTTTTCAATATTTTTCTCTTTTCAAACTGATTTTGTATAATTTATGGTTTGTACTTGTGTATTCATATTTGAGATAGTGAGCTACAACTTGTATCACATGAATCACATGAAGCTGCAGTCACTACTGATCCAGCTATAACAATTTTATATTTGTCGGATATTTTTTTATTCATATTTTTATTAGATATTGTTTATGGTTGATGCTGGCCTTGATCATGATTTTATTAAAAACAACAGATACAAAAAATAAGAGTATTTCTTAGTATATTAGCACAGTAAGAATGAGCGCTGTAGGATTTTGTACAGCTGCTCAACCAGCTCCAGTCACTGTGGGTCTCCAGCACAATAATAAACAGCAGAATCTTCCGTCTTCAGACTGTTCATCTGCAGATACACCTGCTGTCTGCTGTTGTCTCTGGAGATGGTAAACCGGCCTTGAACTGACTGAGAGTAGTATTTGGTGCTACCAGTATCAGCAGCAATCCACTCCAGTCCTTTTCCTGGAGCCTGTCTGACCCAATGCATCCAGTAGCTACTAAGAGTGAATCCAGATGTTGTACAAGTCAGTCTGTGAGATTCTCCAGGCCTTTTAATCACTGGTTCAGATTCTGTCAGAGTCTGACCATCAACACCTGTCAAGAGAATAGAAAATGTGAAATAAGGTGGTGACACAAAGAAAAGCCATCAAAGACAAAGATCAGTGACTATCTTCACCTGCCCAGCAGATAGTGAAGAGCAGCAGTCCTGTCCTATAGTCCATCATGTTACACTGTGTGTCCACTGTCCTCTGTCCTCCTCTCTGCAGTCACATAAGTAGAGCTGGAAGACGTCTGAGTTTTGCATTGACTCCTCCTCACAGGGAGCATAGAACTAGAATGCACTTGGCTCTCAGTTTATTGTTTGGTGGAAGTGTAGAATCAGTTCCTCCAAGTCAGTTGATTTTAAGTTTGTCTGACATATTTTAATTCAATTTGCGTTAAAGGAACCGTGTGTAACATTTAGGGTGATTATTTGGCAGAAATGGAATATAATATTCATAACTATGTTTTCTTTAGTTGATAATGACTGAGCTGCGGTGGAGACGCTGAAGTGAACCAGGGGAAGTGAAGATTACTCAAGTTGACGACTACTTCACTTGTTACTGTTGTTACTGTTGCTGTTGTAACAGTGCTTACAACTTTATTGCTTACTGCAATAAAGCACAAAGCCAAAACTTTATCAATACATACAATACCAATGTGAAACGTGTTTCAGTCGGCTCTGTCCGCACACAAACGCAGCATGATCGGCCCAATGCATTTAAAAAATATAAAAATATATCTGATGTCTGTGTTCTTCATTATTGATTATTATCATTTATGAACTTCACTCAGAAATGTGTGTTTTATTGACATTTTAGATTCGCTTCCAGTGAGAGATTAATGACTTTATGAAGTGACTTTGCTGTTGTAAAGATAACTGTTGCTGCTTTAGAAACAATTAGTTATATTTAAATAATGAATACATTCTTATCCTGTTCTGAATTTATTTGTTTTTCAAATGTTATGTGTGTTTTTAAAGGCAATTATTTAGTCATTAAGAAGAACAGAGTATTGATAAGAGTAGCTCCTTACCAGAGGGCCACCGTAGTTCTTGTCATCATGTTTTATCATACACCAATGTTTAGAACATATTGTGGATCGTGGACTTTTCTCATTATTTTTTGATTCACACAAGCTCGCTCTGTGATCAACTATTTTTCAATATTTTTCTCTTTTCAAACTGATTTTGTATAATTTATGGTTTGTACTTGTGTATTCATATTTGAGATAGTGAGCTACAACTTGTATCACATGAATCACATGAAGCTGCAGTCACTACTGATCCAGCTATAACAATTTTATATTTGTCGGATATTTTTTTATTCATATTTTTATTAGATATTGTTTATGGTTGATGCTGGCCTTGATCATGATTTTATTAAAAACAACAGATACAAAAAATAAGAGTATTTCTTAGTATATTAGCACAGTAAGAATGAGCGCTGTAGGATTTTGTACAGCTGCTCAACCAGCTCCAGTCACTGTGGGTCTCCAGCACAATAATAAACAGCAGAATCTTCCGTCTTCAGACTGTTCATCTGCAGATACACCTGCTGTCTGCTGTTGTCTCTGGAGATGGTAAACCGGCCTTGAACTGACTGAGAGTAGTATTTGGTGCTACCAGTATCAGCAGCAATCCACTCCAGTCCTTTTCCTGGAGCCTGTCTGACCCAATGCATCCAGTAGCTACTAAGAGTGAATCCAGATGTTGTACAAGTCAGTCTGTGAGATTCTCCAGGCCTTTTAATCACTGGTTCAGATTCTGTCAGAGTCTGACCATCAACACCTGTCAAGAGAATAGAAAATGTGAAATAAGGTGGTGACACAAAGAAAAGCCATCAAAGACAAAGATCAGTGACTATCTTCACCTGCCCAGCAGATAGTTAAGAGCAGCAGTCCTGTCCTATAGTCCATCATGTTACACTGTGTGTCCACTGTCCTCTGTCCTCCTCTCTGCAGTCACATAAGTAGAGCTGGAAGACGTCTGAGTTTTGCATTGACTCCTCCTCACAGGGAGGAACTGGATTTGACTTGAATCAGTAACAGTTTGATGAATCTGAAGAATGAATGTTTACTGAGTCCTTTTAGCATCTTTCAGTATAATTTGTGTAAAAGGTTGACAAACACAAAATGACAGTTTGTTGTCCTTCATTATTTAGCACAGTCTGCATCACATGAAAACAGGACAATCAGTTTTATAATATCCCTAAATTGAGAATTGTATTTATATTTGAATAATTACCAAATATGAACAAATATTAATGATTATGTTATACTGTTGATTTTTTCACAAAGTGTTCACGAGTCATACCTTTCATAATTTGTTGAGATTATTAATTAAGCTTTATTAAACATTTAACTACTTCAGTGCATTGATACCGCAGATACCATTGATGTTTTTCAGTGAGTACAAATACATTTATTAATTGTTTTTCATTTCTTGTTTGATAATTAATTACAATAAGGTTGTCTTATAATTGTTGTTAATCATGATAAACTGTCCTAACACTCTTTGACATGTGTTTTCAAAGCCCTGACTCATGCTTCATGCTTCTCATACAGAGATGAGTGTTGAGTGATCATATTCTCCACATCAATCCCTCCTTGAAGAAGATATTGACACTAGTGAGATCCAAAGAACAAAGAAGGACTGATCATCTCAGGTGTACTTGATTCATTTTAGAGTCAAGTTTAGAAGCCCATCAGAGTCTGGTGTCTTTGAGGAAAACATTATTCCTCCATTTTCTTTCAGATAATCAACTTTTTAAAATGTATAATTTTTTAGATTCCGCTGAAGTTGCGATTTACCTGAATAAATATCTAAACATTTTTGTAAAAGTCTTTTTTTTCTCCATTTTTCATGTTCTTCATTTCAGGGTTTTGTGATGTATTCAGAAAAAAAAGTGTACAAACTGCTAATCACATGGAAGCTTTGTATTTTTGTTACCAAAATGTAATTTTCTTGCTTGAACTTCTTGCATCCTCATTAAGACACATTAAGAGACCCAGTCTCACCACACTTACACACAAAATGTAATCATTTGTATTTATTGCAAAATAGAAACACTGAGACAACTGAATGTTCCCAGAATAGAGGAAGTAGTTTTTGAACGACTCTCCTATTATTGTCTCTCACTGTGGGTCTCTGGCGCAGTAATACACTGCTGTGTCCTCGGTCTTCAGACTGTTCATCTGTAGATAGAGTTTACTGCTGGAGTCATCTCTGGAGATGGTGAATCTACCCTGGAATGACTGGGAGTAACGGAGAGGAGGTGAAGTGCCTGCTGTGTATACAATTGCGATCCACTCCAGTCCTTTTCCAGGAGCCTGTCTTATCCAGCTCATATAGGAGCTGCTGAATGTGAATCCAGATGTTGTACAAGTCAGTCTGTGTGATTCTCCAGGCCTTTTAATCACTGGTTCAGATTCTGTCAGAGTCTGACCATCAACACCTGTCAAGAGAATAGAAAATGTGAAATAAGGTGGTGACACAAAGAAAAGCCATCAAAGACAAAGATCAGTGACTATCTTCACCTGCCCAGCAGATAGTGAAGAGCAGCAGTCCTGTCCTATAGTCCATCATGTTACACTGTGTGTCCACTGTCCTCTGTCCTCCTCTCTGCAGTCACATAAGTAGAGCTGGAAGACGTCTGAGTTTTGCATTGACTCCTCCTCACAGTGAGGAACTGGATTTGACTTGAATCAGTAACAGTTTGGTGAATCTGAAGAATGAATGTTTACTGAGTCCTTTTAGCATCTTTCAGTATAATTTGTGTAAAAGGTTGACAAACACAAAATGACAGTTTGTTGTCTTTCATTATTTAGCACAGTCTGCATCACATGAAGACTTGGACAATCAGTTTTATAATATCCCTAAAGTGAGAATTGTATTTATATTTTAATAATTACCAAATATTAACAAATGTTGCTCTTTATGTTATACTGATGATTTTTTTCATAAAGTGTTCACGAGTCATACCTTTCATAATTTGTTGAGATTATTAATTAAGCTTCATTAAACATTTAACTACTTCAGTGCATTGATACCACAGATACCACTGATGTTTTTCAGTGAGTACAAATACATTTAATAATTGTTTTTCATTTCTTGTTTGATGATTAACTTTTGAAAATGCAGTTTTTAGTAATGTTATCATTACTGTGTGTCACACACAGAAGACACTTTTAGGAAAATGTCTTCACTGTATATTAATTATAAATAATAAGGTATTTTATAATACATGTTTTATTCCTTTTACTTTTTTGTTGCTCAAACATATTTTCTCTTTACTGTGACAGTGATCTGGTGTTGAAATCATCAGTGGTGTGAGGGCTCCTCCTCTGGTGGCTTCATGTTACAAGTGTTCAGACACTGAGAGGTTTTTGTTCAGGTCTACTGATGGTTTGTGTTATTGTGGCTCTCTGGCACAGTAATACACAGCAGTGTCTTCAGGCTGCACATTCTGTCCAGTTAGAGTCACTGTTTTGCTGGAAGAGTCTAAACTGATACTGAACTTGTTCTTCAGTGAATCTTTGTAGTATGTGGTGTAGCCATCACGGGCATATCCAATCCATTCCAGTCCTTTCCCTGCAGGCTGTCTGATCCAAGCTGTGTAGTAGCTGCTAAGAGCATAAGAGACCTGACAGGTGATGGTCAGACGTTGACCTGGCTGCACAGTCACAGAGGCTGGCTGTGTCAACTGTTCACACTTCACACCTGTGGAGGAAAACATTGAATATTGTATTAATGTAATGACAGTGATCAGTCATTGTACTGTGATGTTGTTGTCTCTGCCTCAGTGAGACTCACAGGATCCAGCGGCCAGCAGCAGCAGCAGAGCGACAGAGAACATGTTGGAATTGAGGTTGATCTGATGGGAGCTTCTCCTCTTCTGCTGCAACTGACTCAATGACATCAAGCCTTTAAAGCAGACTGTGAGGAAGTTTGCTTTGCATAGAGAAGGACACTGACAGGCTGTAAAAGAGGCATGAACTCTTCTGTCTCTAATTGTCAAAGCTTGGAATAGTGTCATAAACATGTTGACACATGACAGAAAATGTATTTATTATTTAAAACAATAACTTTTAAAGTGAATTCTTTTATTTCTACACAAAACTTCTAACACAAGTCAGGTATGTCAAACTAACAGATGTACATTTACACTCAGATCAACAGAATATTTAATGTCTGCTTCAAATACATATGGAAGAGCTGCAATAAAACCTGTGTGAATGAAGCCGTTTTATTGAGACTATGTTCCGCTAAAGTGTGTTGATGATGTTGAACTGAAGTTCAGAATGTGCAGAAAAGAAAGCAAAGTTGAGACTTTGTTGACATGTCAAGTTTTTGCGTTGCTCCTTCCTGTGTCTGTTCCTGTTATTGTGGCTCTATTGTGTCTTTGACAGAGAGCTTAAGTTTGAGGTTAATGTTTTGATTCTGAATTCTGTTCTGGAATGAACACATACAGTCTTCCTGATACTCAAAGATACTCAAACGATCCTATGGGGTAGTTGTGGTCTATCGGCCCAGTGATAATGAGCGCTGTAGGATTTTGTACAGCTGCTCAACCAGCTCCAGTCACTGTGGGTCTCTAGCACAATAATAAACAGCAGAATCTTCCGCCTTCAGACTGTTCATCTGCAGATACACCTGCTGTCTGCTGTTGTCTCTGGAGATGGTAAACCGGCCTTTGACTGACTCAGAATAGTAGATGCTGCCACTGCTGTCACTGATAGTAGCAACCCACTCCAGTCCTTTTCCAGCAGCCTGTCTTATCCAAGCGTTCCAGTAATGGCTACTGAACCCTGAATATGTGCAGGTCAGTCTGTGGGCTTCTCCAGGCCTTTTAACCACTGGTTCAGACTCAGTCAGTGTTTGACCCTCAGTACCTACAGGAATTTAAACAGCTCATTAGTTACTTCAAGTCATATGGCCTTGAGGTTTGTCAGAAAAACACTTTGTGTTCTTCCCTGCCCAGTTAATTGACAGGGTGAGAAAAACAACCAAATACTCAGGTCTGATCATTGCGAAAGTTGTTTCTGTCCAGTCTACAGTGTAAATGGCAGTGATTGAGTGTCTGTCCTTCACTCTGCAACACATATGTAGAGATGGAAGAGCTCAGGGATTTGCATTGACTCCTCCTCCGCAAAAAGAAACACTCCACCTCTCACATCTCTGGGGATTCAACCCCCGCTGTTAATAATCAATAATGGAAACATTGCTAAAGGTTCTCTATTCGATATTCAGAACATTAATATAGCAACAAACAAATATATGCTAGGTAAAGATATAGTGGAGTAATGTCTCCTTGAGCAGAGAATGAAGTCGCTCTCCCTCTGTGTGTTGTAATCTGAGCTTTTCTGTGCTTTGTTGACATAGCCGGGCTGGCCGTGAATGCTTTTTAGTGCCTTTTAGTCCACTGGCTGACTCATGGCCACCGCTCTGCACTGCACTCATTTGACTCTCATATGCTGTTTCAGGTCTGAGACCATTAGTGGTGTGAGGGCTCCTCCTCTGGTGGCTTCATGTTACAAGTGTTCAGACACTGAGAGGTTTTTGTTCAGGTCTACTGATGGTTTGTGTTATTGTGGGTCTCTGGCACAGTAATACACAGCAGTGTCTTCAGGCTGCACATTCTGTCCAGTTAGAGTCACTGTGTTGCTGGAAGAGTCTAAACTGATACTGAACTTGTTCTTTAGTGAATCTTTGTAGTATGAAGCTCCAGTGTATTTCATTCCAATCCATTCCAGTCCTTTCCCTGCAGGCTGTCTGATCCAAGCTGTGTAGTAGCTGCTAAGAGCATAAGAGACCTGACAGGTGATGGTCAGACGTTGACCTGGCTGCACAGTCACAGAGGCTGGCTGTGTCAACTGTTCACACTTCACACCTGTTTAAAAAAGGAAATGTTTTTTCACAAAATATACTTGAAGCAGAATTGTTGATTTTGAGAAATCCAGAGAGACTCACATCCAGCTGCCACCAGCAGCAGCAGAGCTACAGACAACATGGTTTATGTTGAAACTGAAGAGATATGAACTTCACTAACAGCCTGATGTGATGTTTTTATAGCCAAGTAACAAGGGAGCTCACTGAGTTTGCATATAATCAAACATATGAAGCATCAACACTGGTCTAACTGCAGCCAATAGAAGAGTCTGTTCAGTGTTATTATATCTGCAGAGTGAAACTATAGTTTTCATGCCTGAAAATCAACTCTGCTTTACATTTTACATTATTATATTTTATATCATTTTGAAAATGTCCCTGTATTTACAGAATAAAACAACCATTAACTTCGCTCTTAACTATCAATGCTTAAGTGTATTATGTATTTTCTGCGTATATAATTTTTGCATAATTTCAAACAATGATCAGATTCAAGATTTACTTCAAACGTATGAGTTCAGCTTCATTGTAAGAACTTCATTTTTCATTTATTTGCTCACTTTCTGTACTTACTGACTGTATTTGCTGTAAACAGAAATACAGTGACAGCAGCCAGGGTCATGTAAATAGTATGAAAAGTTAAGTCTGCTGGTTTGCAAGTTTGAATCAAAGACTTTTGATTGGTTTTAGTGTTTGCAGATGTTTGAAGACGCACACATACAGAGAAACATGGAGCCTTGAGAGGAAAACAGCTGTTCAGACACTGAAACCTGTGTGACAAAATACAAAGAAACAACCTTTAGCTGTGATTAAACTATGGTCGTCAAAGCTTTTATGTAATGATCAAAATATGTTGCTTTCATGAATGTGGTCGTGTCAGACATGAAAAATATGTATTATTATATTATTTCTACTATAGCCAAATAAAATACAAACGTTGGCAAACAACAGAAAAAGATCAGAAAGATCAGAAATAAAGACACAGGTTTACTCCTGCCAATATGCAGATTAGGTCATTTCTATTTATATTCACATAACTTTATTTTATAAAACTGTCATTATTCTCTCCACATCTTATAAAATACCCTCCTAAAGATGAAAAAACGTTCTAAATGAAGTATTCATCTCCGTATATGATTCCTTTAGTTGTAAATAATAAAGTAAAATGCTGTCATCGTTCCACTTCTCCTCCACTTTATGGATCACTGCTGTCTTTAGTCACAAATGCTTTTCATGAAGCAGTTGAGTACAATATGTGATGAAAATAGTGAAATGTTTTACTTTTGTTTTGCTGTCTTTGGCCTTTTTATGAACAAGTTATCTGTATTCTGTTTTTTGCGTTTAATATTTATTAATATTTTTCAGGAACAATTTTTAGGAATGTGTATAATGCAAGAATATATGTAAAGTATACCATATCATGTAAAAATGATTTATACAGAAATTAAGTATATGATAGAAATACTATAAGAATATGTAATGCTCTTCCTCTATACCGTCCAAATAACAGTGAGTATTATTGTAGGATTTTGTACAGCTGCTCAACCAGCTCCAGTCACTGTGAGTCTCTAGCACAATAATAAACAGCAGAATCTTCAGTCTTCAGAGTGTTCATCTGCAGATACACCTGCTGTCTGCTGTTGTCTCTGGAGATGGTAAACCGGCCTTGAAATGATTGAGAGTAGTAAGTGCTGCTACCAGTATCAGCAGTGGCAACCCACTCCAGTCCTTTTCCAGGAGCCTGTCTGACCCAGGCTATTAAGTAGCTGCTGAATGTGAATCCAGAGGCTGTACAGATCAACCTGTGAGATTCTCCAGGCCTTTTAACCACTGGTTCAGATTCTGTCAGAGTCTGACCATCAACACCTGTCAAGAGAATAGAAAATGTGAAATAAGGTGGTGACACAAAGAAAAGCCATCAAAGACAAAGATCAGTGACTATCTTCACCTGCCCAGCAGATAGTGAAGAGCAGCAGTCCTGTCCTATAGTCCATCATGTTACACTGTGTGTCCACTGTCCTCTGTCCTCCTCTCTGCAGTCACATAAGTAGAGCTGGAAGACGTCTGAGTTTTGCATTGACTCCTCCTCACAGTGAGGAACTGGATTTGACTTGAATCAGTAACAGTTTGGTGAATCTGAAGAATGAATGTTTACTGAGTCCTTTTAGCATCTTTCAGTATAATTTGTGCAAAAGGTTGACAAACACAAAATGACAGTTTGTTGTCCTTCATTATTTAACACAGTCTGCATCACATGAAAACAGAACAATCAGTTTTATAATATCCCTAAAGTGAGAATTGTATTTATATTTTAATAATTACCAAATATTAACAAATGTTTCTCATTATGTTATACTGATGATTTTCTCACAAAGTGTTCATGATTTATACATTTTATAATTTGTTGTGTTTATTAATTAAGTTTTATTAAGCAATTACCTCAGTGCAGCAAAACAGTGACTCTAAATGGACAGAATATCCAAAATGCCGTTTTTAACAAAAATAATGTTATCATTATAAGACACTTTTGGGAAAATGTCTTCACTGTATATTAAATATAACTATTTTTGTATTTTATAATACATGTTATATTCCTTTTACTTTTTTGTTGCTCAAACATATTTTCTCTTTACTGTGACAGTGATCTGGTGTTGAAATCAGTAGTGGTGTGAGGGCTCCTCCTCTGGTGGCTTCATGTTACAAGTGTTCAGACACTGAGAGGTTTTTGTTCAGGTCTACTGATGGTTTGTGTTATTGTGGCTCTCTGGCACAGTAATACACAGCAGTGTCTTCAGGCTGCACATTCTGTCCAGTTAGAGTCACTGTTTTGCTGGAAGAGTCTAAACTGATACTGAACTTGTTCTTCAGTGAATCTTTGTAGTATGTGGTGGAGCCAACAGCGGCATGTCCAATCCATTCCAGTCCTTTCCCTGCAGGCTGTCTGATCCAAGCTGTGTAGTAGCTGCTAAGAGAATAAGAGACCTGACAGGTGATGGTCAGACGTTGACCTGGCTGCACAGTCACAGAGGCTGGCTGTGTCAACTGCTCACATTTTAAGCCTGTTAAAAAAAGAAGATTTGTTGTAATATCATCAAGTTATACAAGAAGAACGACTGACTTTGATAAATCAAGAGAAACTCACATCCAGCTGCCAACAGCAGCAGCAGAGCTACAGACAACATGGTTTATGTTGAAACTGACGAGCTGTGAACTCAACTGACTGACTGATGTGATGTTTTTATAGCTGAGCAACAAGGAAGCTCACTGAGTTTGCATAGAATCAAACACATGAAACGTAAACGTTGGTCTAACTGGAGCCAATTGAACAGTCTCTTCAATTTGTTCATTATATCTGCAAAGTGAAAACATGCCTGGAAATCACCTCTGCTTTACATTGGATAATGCTATTTTATTTGACACAAACATTTTGAAAATATCTCAGCATTTACTGAAATGAAACAGCTGTTAACTTTGATATTCATTTAAAATAGTAATGCCCAAATAATAACAGTTTGATTTTAAAAACATAATGTTAATTCTTGTAGAATTGTGAACAAGGATTAGGATCATTGTTATTATTCTTTATGTTAATTTTAACATGAAGCATAATGGAAAACATGTCCATTCAAATCAGCATTGAAATAACAATGATGATGGAAATGTAAACTAAAGGAGAAACCACCAGGAACGTTGCTTTCTATGAGCCAAGTTTATAATGTGTTTGGTATGTTTTCAAATGATTAAAACTCACTTTTTGTAATTATTTTGATGAGTTATTCATTCTTTTGCAGCAGCCAGGGCCATGTAAATAGCATGATAACATAAGTCTGATGCTGATGCTTTGCAGAGTTGAATAAAATAATGTCAATAGTTTCACAGGTGTTTGAAGACACATACAGAGAATATGTATGATTTAAATGTTGTAATAGTCAACACATTTCACCTTCATCTGTGTGAAGATGAACAGTCTTAATCAAATATCATGCCGAGTTGTTTCTAGGTTTTGTTGTTTTGTTCCATTATTTTTATTTTGGCCCAATCACACAAAAACTAACAAACTGTAACAAATAAAGACAAAGATGTATTCTTACCCATGGAGAGATGTAGATACATTTTATTTATTGCAAATTATTAATATTCTCTACACATCTCATTTAGACCTTATCTGCAGTTAAAACACAACAATAATCCTTTGATAATAGTTCTATTATCTCATCAAATATGAAAAAACTCTCCATATATAATATTAAGCTTTGATACAGTCCAGTGTCCAGTCAATGATAAGAACAGCAGATCTGAGTGTCTCCTTTGAGTAACAGAGAGAAACTTCACACATAACTTTTTCACTCTCAAAATACTTTCTTTGTATTTCACATCATTTACAGTCATTATTGTGTCTCAGTTTATAGAAATTCAATTTATTTGTTGAAGTTTAATTTCAGCGTCCATATTTTAATGCTGTCTTTTGTCCCTTTCACAAACAAGTGATCTTTTATGTGTTTAATGTGAAATACAGATATTTCTCCATTTTCAGGACTTTGTATCATGCAGGGAAAATGTAAAATGATTGATACAAATTAATTTGTAAAGTAGAATATAGAACAAAAAACAATGTTTAAAATTGATATGAAAAAACATAATCAACTTGATGCTATCAGCCTGAAAATAATGAGCGCTGTAGGATTTTGTACAGCTGCTCAACCAGCTCCAGTCACTGTGGGTCTCTAGCACAATAATAAACAGCAGAATCTTCAGTCTTCAGACTGTTCATCTGCAGATACACCTGCTGTCTGCTGTTGTCTCTGGAGATGGTAAACCGGCCTTGAACTGACTGAGAGTAGTAGATATAAGCACTATCAGATCTGATATAAGCGATCCACTCGAGTCCTTTTCCAGGAGCCTGTCTGACCCAGTTCATGCTATAGCTGCTGAATGTGAATCCAGATGTTGTACAAGTCAGTCTGTGTGATTCTCCAGGCCTTTTAATCACTGGTTCAGATTCTGTCAGAGTCTGACCATCAACACCTGTCAAGAGAATAGAAAATGTGAAATAAGGTGGTGACACAAAGAAAAGCCATCAAAGACAAAGATCAGTGACTATCTTCACCTGCCCAGCAGATAGTGAAGAGCAGCAGTCCTGTCCTATAGTCCATCATGTTACACTGTGTGTCCACTGTCCTCTGTCCTCCTCTCTGCAGTCACATAAATAGAGCTGGAAGACATGTGAGTTTTGCATTGACTCCTCACAGGGAGGAGACAACTGGATTATTTAATGAATCAGTCAGTCCTCCAAGTCAGCTGTTTTAATGTCTGTCTGACATAGTTTATCTTCAGTAACACTACATCATAATCATTCTCATCATACGAACATGTTCATTTTAGTTCAGACATCTGCTACATGAACATACATAATTTATCTTGGTATCAAGTTTTCTCACCCGTCACTTTGAGCATAATGGGCAGCACATAAGAACTTTTACAATAATATTAATAATCTACAGTTTTATTCTGATCACCAACTCCACTGACATCAATGAAAATTGCTTCATTATCATCTCACTGTGATACAATGTGGTACAATTTAACAATGTTTTGAACATATTTTGTTTTGTGGACATTTCACTTTTCTAATTATGTTCTTCAAATGAGAGAACTCCATTCTTTCTATGACTGAGTGCTGTAACGTCATGAGGAGAATAAATATGTATTTATGAGTAATTATTCCATCAGACATCTGACTATTCAGTGTTTCTAATGTGTTTATGAGTGAGAATCCACTGAAAGCTCCTCACAGGATCCAGCTGCCAGCAGCAGAATCAGAGCTACAGAGAACATGGTTGATGTTGAAGCTGAAGTGATGTGAGCTCTTCTCTCCTCTCACTGACACACACACACACACACACACACACACACACACACACACACACACATTTATTTATGAGGAAACACATGAGGAGGCCGATTTACATAATGGTGACAGTAAATCAGCTGACTAAAGTATATTAACATAATTTCAAATGTAGCTGACATGTTCAGCTGTTCTCACAAAGACTATAGTGGAACTTGAATCTCAGATAAACTCACTTTTAGATTGTTGATGGAACGTTTCTGTAATTTTAAGTCATCTAACATCACTTTGAATTAAAGACTCTTGATCCTGTCACTAATGCAGTTATGATTGAAATTATAATTATATGTTTGTTTGTTTTTTAAAGAAACAGTGTTATGGAAGTGAAACTGACTTTTTGAGGATTAATTTCTACAAATCAATGTATTCCATCACTTTAAAGACTATATACATTATACAATGATGTATGTATATATATATATATATATATACATTATATATATATATATATATATATATATATATATATATATATATATATATATATATATATATATACATTTATATAAATGTATCGATAAAAACTGTTTCCGTTAAATTAGGGACTATTTATAAACCTAAGACTCTCTCCCTTTCTACAGTGATCTGGTGTTGAAATCATTAGTGGTGTGAGGGCTCCTCCTCTGGTGGCTTCATGTTACAAGTGTTCAGACACTGAGAGGTTTTTGTTCAGGTCTACTGATGGTTTGTGTTATTGTGGCTCTTCTGGCACAGTAATACACAGCAGTGTCTTCAGGCTGCACATTCTGTCCAGTTAGAGTCACTGTTCCAGCAGAAGTGTCTCTGCTGTAACTGAACTTGTTCTTTAGAGCATCATTTTGGTAAAAGTCTCCTCCACCCCACCGATGTGAAATCCAGTCCATCGGTTTTCCTTCACACTGTCTGATCCAACCTGTTGCATAGCTGTTATCAGTCAAAGAATAACCAGAGACCTGACAGCTGATGGTCAAAGACTGTCCAGGCTGCACAACCATTGAGTCTGGCTGGATGAGATCAAGACTGTTCACACCTGTGGAAACACAAATCAACATTATCTCCATCAGACATCTGACTATTCAGTGTTTCTAATGTGTTTATGAGTGAGAATCCACTGAAAGCTCCTCACAGGATCCAGCTGCCAGCAGCAGAATCAGAGCTACAGAGAACATGGTTGATGTTGAAGCTGAAGTGATGTGAGCTCTTCTCTCCTCTCACTGACACAAACACACACACACACACACACACACACACACACACCACTTCTTATATGTAACCTTCATTTGAATATTGTTGAATCATTTTTGAATTCCACTTGAATCACTTTCAGATGTAAACAGTTTGTCTTCTCGAGTGATCAGACTAGGTAGAGCATTTATTTATTTTTTATTGAAAAAAAATATTTGTATAAAAAAGCTTATTTGGACTAAAATGTCATCATGTAGATGGTTAAAGAAATTATTTGATTTACTGTAAAAAACATCTCTTAATATCATGAAGTTTGTATATATTAATATTAATACTGTACTTTAGAGAGCTTTTTAAAGCAAAGTTTTCACTCTAACTGAAGCAGTCTCATACATTTTCATTCACAGTTAAGTCACCTCAGTGAGGTGGATTACTGCTAAGAGAGGAGAACGTTTGTCTTATCACAGTATCACTTATTCATTCCACTTGTATTACAATGTCTTACAAGCACAAGACTAAACAGCAGCTCCCCAGTCTTCCAGCTGTTTATGGTGACATGTATTTGAGAATGTGAGCTACAACTTATTAATCACATGAAGCTGCAGTCACTACTGATCCAGCTCTACATTTTTTATATTTGTGTTATTTTTGAACTTGTATTGTGACCTACTTTAGATAATAATGAATAGGTTACATTAATGTGGCTGAGATGTGTTCATGTTGTGTTTATTTTATTCAGACTTAAATAAGAAGACAGACGTTGTTTTTTCTATATTTAGTTGTGTTGTAGGACAGTTGGATATTTTTTTATTCATACTTTTATTAGATATTGTTTATGGTTAATGCTGGCCGTGATCATGATTTTATTAAAAACAAAAGATACAAAAAATAGAAGTATTTCTTAGTATATTAGCACAGTAAGAATTAGTATTGTAGGATTTTGTACAGCTGCTCAACCAGCTCCAGTCACTGTGGGTCTCCAGCACAATAATAAACAGCAGAATCTTCAGTCTTCAGACTGTTCATCTGCAGATACACCTGCTGTCTGCTGTTGTCTCTGGAGATGGTAAACCGGCCTTGAACTGACTGAGAGTAGGATTTGCCGCTACCAGTATCAGCAGTGGCAACCCACTCCAGTCCTTTTCCAGGAGCCTGTCTGACCCAGGCCATATAGTAGCTGCTGAATGTGAATCCAGAGGCTGTACAGATCAGTCTGTGTGATTCTCCAGGCCTTTTAACCACTGGTTCAGATTCTGTCAGAGTCTGACCATCAACACCTGTCAAGAAAAACAAGAAAAATAGTCACTTGTTGTAAGTTTGTAACTTGTTGAAGAACAATTTTACTCAAGACCTTCATCTTCACCTGCCCAGCAGATAGTTAAGAGCAGCAGTCCTGTCCTATAGTCCATCATGTTACACTGTGTGTCCTCTGTCCTCTGTCCTCCTCTCTGCTGTCAGATAAGTAGAGGTGGAAGACATCTGAGTTTTGCATTGACTCCTCCTTTTTGATGGAACAGTGTTCTCTGTTCATCCCTCCTCTAAACTGATTTTCAATTCAAGGCCTTTTCTGAACTAACAATGTTTTGTGTGTTTTTGTAATAATCATTTCTCTGTATCTTGCCGTTTTTAATTTGTTTACAAATTAGTTTTTGGGACATTTGTTTAACCTTATGCAACTAAAGTAAGTTTTATTTATTTAGCTTTTTTTTAAAACACATTGTCAAGCAAAAACAGCAAAGGTGTGATCAACTTTTGTTTTGCAGTTGGAGCAGAGGATAGATAAAGCCAGAGCTTTAAGGATCAGAGTGGTCGAGAGGAAGATCAACAATGTAGCTCAGGGCAAGATCATGCAGTGCCTTATATGTAATTAACGGGATGTTTTGTTTATTCTGAATTTTACCAGAAGGGTCCATCAAAGGTAATACATTTATGATAATATCATTCATATTCAGGGAGTTTAGAGACACTTCAACTGAGGTACAGAAAGGTGAACTACCTACAAGTCAGGAGATGCAGACCTTGCTGGCTTGGTTTGAGAGGCGAACAACATCACATGTCTCCTTTTTTTTGTCCACCTTGAGATAAAAAGGAACAAAATTTCAAGCATTTGTTTTGAGGGAAACTCTGACATCCAACATCTTTTAGCTGTGTGCTGAGTTTTGGCTTGTAGCTTCTACCTCAATACCTGAAGACAATTCAGCTGAATGTATTTCATTGCTTGTGAAGTTCAGTGTTCAGCAATTAATAAACATGTAATTCAGTTTTTCTTGAGGAAATATATACAATGGTGTATTAGTGCTTGTAACCTTTAAGTATTTAAACTGATGTAACAGTGATCTGGTGTTGAAATCAGTAGTGGTGTGAGGGCTCCTCCTCTGGTGGCTTCATGTTACAAGTGTTCAGACACTGAGAGGTTTTTGTTCAGGTCTACTGATGGTTTGTGTTATTGTGGCTCTCTGGCACAGTAATACACAGCAGTGTCTTCAGGCTGCACATTCTGTCCAGTTAGAGTCACTGTTTTGCTGGAAGAGTCTAAACTGATACTGAACTTGTTCTTCAGTGAATCTTTGTAGTATGCTGTGCATCCAACACAGTTGTATCCAATCCATTCCAGTCCTTTCCCTGCAGGCTGTCTGATCCAAGCTGTGCTGTAGCTGCTAACAGAATAAGAGACCTGACAGGTGATGGTCAGACGTTGATCTGGCTGCACAGTCACAGAGGCTGGCTGTGTCAACTGTTCACACTTCACACCTGTTAAAAAAAGAAGATTTGTTGTAACATCATCAAGTTATACAAGAAGAACGACTGACTTTGATAAATCAAGAAAAACTCACATCCAGCTGCCAACAGCAGCAGCAGAGCTACAGACAACATGGTTTATGTTGAAACTGACGAGCTGTGAACTCAACTGACTGACTGATGTGATGTTTTTATAGCTGAGCAACAAGGAAGCTCATTGAGTTTGCATAGAATCAGACATATCAGAATCAGCAACACAGTGAAATTTGTAGACAGTAAGATCACACTGCAGAGTGCAAAGGGTGCTGGAATACATAATGATAAATGTAACAGATTGCTTTATATACATGAGATAGGTGGATATGACAGTATACAGTGTATGCATCGATGCAATAATTTTTGTTAAACTGGTGCCAATAGAAGAGTCTGTTCAGTATTAATATATCTGCAGAGTGATAACATGCGTTGAAATTACCTCTACTTTACATTTGATATTTTCATTTCATGACACACTCAATTATAGCAGTTTGAAAACGTCCCTGCATTCACAGAAATGAAACAACTGTTAGCTTTGTTTTGCTATTGTCATTTGTTAACTCCTTACTGCATTTATTCATGCACTTATTTGCCTACTTACTGGACTTACTGACTGTATATGCGTCAACAGAAATATAGTGACAGCAGCCAGTAACATGTAAATAGTGAAAATGAAGCCTGATGCTGCTGGTTTGCAGATTTGAATCCTAGACTTTTAGTGGCTTCTGTGTTTTCAGATGTTTGAAGACACAGACACAACAGCAGATCTGAATGTGTTCTCTAAGTAACAGGAGAGAGAAACTTGATGCTGACTGCCCTCTGGTGACTTCATAAAAGAAACATTTTTTACTCTCATATTGTGACTCTCTCTATATTCTAAATCATTTGCATATTTTGTTTTCATTTGTATTTGTAGAAGTTACATTTCAGCAATCAGATTGTTGTCTTTGGTCCTTTCATGAACAAGTTATCTTTATGGTGTTTTCATGTGTTTTCATGAATGAGCAGGGAAACGATTCATTTATTGTCGACATAAAACAACTTGTGAAAAATGTATTATAAATTAATTAATAAAAGGTATAAATGTAATGGAAAAAAAGAATGAATAATATTCATGCTTAGGTTCTAACAGCCCAGTAACAATGAGCGCTGTAGGATTTTGTACAGCTGCTCAACCAGCTCCAGTCACTGTGAGTCTCTAGCACAATAATAAACAGCAGAATCTTCAGTCTTCAGACTGTTCATCTGCAGATACACCTGCTGTCTGCTGTTGTCTCTGGAGATGGTAAACCGGCCTTGAACTGACTGAGAGTAGTAAGTGCTAGTGGTTTGTATTGTAGCAACCCACTCCAGTCCTTTTCCAGGAGCCTGTCTGACCCAGTTCATATAGTAGCTGCTGAATGTGAATCCAGATGTTGTACAAGTCAGTCTGTGTGATTCTCCAGGCCTTTTAATCACTGGTTCAGATTCTGTCAGAGTCTGACCATCAACACCTAATAAGATATAATAAAAAAAAAACATCATGAGAAATATGTCAGTTACATGAATGGAAACTTTGTCAAATCAAGAATTGTCAAAATCTTCACCTGCCCAGCAGATAGTGAAGAGCAGCAGTCCTGTCCTATAGTCCATCATGTTACACTGTGTGTCCACTGTCCTCTGTCCTCCTCTCTGCAGTCACATAAGTAGAGCTGGAAGACGTCTGAGTTTTGAATTGACTCCTCCTCACAGGGAGGATATACTTCATTAGGCTTTGCATACATGAAAAAATATATACTGTATATTTAATTGAGGTGAAAGGAATGACTGTAGTCAAATATAACAAAATACATATATTCAAGTCGTGTACTGAAAGGGTGGAGTCAGTGATTCTTGAGACAGTTTGTTGATATCTGAACTCTTGATTTACCTTCCCTCTCACTCCCACTGCCGTTCTTCTTCATGACTGTGAATGAGCATCAGCTCTTGCTGATTGGCTGGAATAGTGCTGTTTGGCTCAGCCCGAGCTCCTTTGTTTGTTTCCCATTTACAGAGCTGGGGCTTTTCTTCAGTGCACACACAAAACAGACGGTTAGTGGACCCTGAGGACATATTCACTGAATTTGACCAAAAGTGCATTGGATTAGAATCGCTGACCTCACCTTTAAGTACAAATTCAACTTGACTTGAGTATTTCCAATTCATGCAACTTTAAACTTCTATTCCATGTCATCTCAGTGGAAAATACAAACAAAATGAAAGTTCCTTTTTCGTAACTTTAGCTAAAATATCTGAATTCTTCTTTCAACATTGGTGAATGAGCATCCTGCAATCGGTGACCTGTCCAGGTCAATAGTAAGGCCACTCACTCAACTAAACAACGTATCAACTACACCCTGCAGCAGAATACGCACTGCACTCTCATGTCTCTCTGACTAACCCAACACACATGCAAAGGCTCAAACCCGACACACACAGAACTCATGGCTCTGCTTCTTCTTTTCATTGCCTTCCTGGTATTTAAGAAGAGGAGAGACAATGTCTTGCTTAAATCTAGGTTCATACGAAAGACACTCGATCAAAGTTGTCCAAATGGGGTTCAGTTAGGTCCACAAAGAGACATGATGACTGGCTCTCTTAGCGCAACCTGTTGCTGCTCTGGATGGCTGTCATTTAGAGTGGAAAGTTGTCTCTTGTACTCAGCATTCATATTTGTGAATAAATGATTTGCAGTTTGAATAATGAAAACTGCTGGGCATTAGTAAGCATTTAAAAGACATTTTAGTGACAATTGCAAGTGACAAATAATTGTGTTGTGATTTTATAGACCTTGAACATTTTGCTCTTGAGGCTTTTTAGGGGGCTGAAGTATTAATCAGGTATCTCAGAACCCCCGTGACCCCCCTTATTTTGCACACTGCTCTAGCCCCTTCGCTAAAAAAAAAGCTAGTCTAGTGAAGGGATGGATGGATGGAATGTTAATTGTATGTTCCTCTAATTGAGCACATTGAAGTCTTAGCTGACATGTTTCAATTGCACATGTCTAAAATGCTTTATATCAAGATCCCATTCATGTTTCTTTCAGAGAAGCAGAAATCATGCTTGAGGTCTCACTCCCTGTCATTTCATCAACATCTTGAATGCTGTCTCAACATCAGCTGTACTGCTCTCAATCACCCTCTCCACTCTCTACCTCCACACTCCTTCCTTCAACCCCTTTCCTCTGAGGCCAACCTCCTGTCTCCATCATCCAGGACCAAGCTGCTCCAATCATTTCATGTTCAAGGAGTTACTCCAAACTCCCATTTCAAACATTTTCAATGCTAGATCTTACATACTCAGCTATTTTTCACCTGTATTTGATTTTGTTGTTTTGGGTTCTTTAATTTGTCATGTATGGCGTCTGAGTATCTTGAAAAGTGCTCTGATGTGGTTTTTTAACAAAATATTTTCTTGTCCTTATTATTTTGTGATAGTGGAGAATAGTTATTAATGTCATGGAGAATAAATATTAATATAGTTACAATTTGTATCCCTTTAATAGACCCTGTTTAGAGACATTTTGGTCATAAAATAATAAAAACAATTTTCATTAAAATCAGTGGTTCAGGACAAGTGATACTGAGACAACTGAATGTCCCCAGTGGTGGTGATGAATAGAGGAAGTAGTTTTTGAACGACTCTCCTATTATTGTCTCTCACTGTGTCTCTTCTGGCGCAGTAATACACTGCTGTGTCCTCGGTCTTCAGACTGTTCATCTGTAGATAGAGTTTACTGCTGGAGTCATCTCTGGAGATGGTGAATCTACCCTGGACTGACTGGGAGTAATAGATATGAGAACTGCCTGTGTGTATAAAAGCGATCCACTCCAGTCCTTTTCCAGGAGCCTGTCTGACCCAGTTCATAGCGTAGCTGCTGAATGTGAATCCAGATGTTGTACAAGTCAGTCTGTGTGATTCTCCAGGCCTTTTAACCACTGGTTCAGATTCTGTCAGAGTCTGACCATCAACACCTGTCAAGAGAATAGAAAATGTGAAATAAGGTGGTGACACAAAGAAAAGCCATCAAAGACAAAGATCAGTGACTATCTTCACCTGCCCAGCAGATAGTGAAGAGCAGCAGTCCTGTCCTATAGTCCATCATGTTACACTGTGTGTCCACTGTCCTCTGTCCTCCTCTCTGCAGTCACATAAGTAGAGGTGGAAGACGTCTGAGTTTTGCATTGACTCCTCCTCACAGTGAGGAACTGGATTTGACTTGAATCAGTAACAGTTTGGTGAATCTGAAGAATGAATGTTTACTGAGTCCTTTTAGCATCTTTCAGTATAATTTGTGCAAAAGGTTGACAAACACAAAATGACAGTTTGTTGTCTTTCATTACTTAACACAGTCTGCATCACATGAAAACAGGACAATCAGTTTTATAATATCTCTAAAGTAAGAATTGTATTTATATTTGAATAATTACCAAATATTAACAAATGTTGCTCATTATGTTATACTGATGATTTTCTCACAAAGTTTTCATGATTTATACATTTCATAATTTGTTGTGTTTATTAATTAAGCTTTATTAAGCATTTAATTACCTCAGTGCAGCAAAACAGTGACTCTAAATGGACAGAATGTGTTTTTCAGTGAGTACAAAAACATTGAATTGTTTTTAGATGTGTTAGATGATCAACTTTTAAAAATGCAGTTTTTAATAAAAATAATGTTATCATTCAGAAGACACTTTTGGGAAAATGTCTTCACTGTATATTAAATAATATAAATATTATTGTATTTTATAATACATGTTTTATTCCTTTTACTTTTTTGTTGCTCAAACATATTTTCTCTTTACTGTGACAGTGATCTGGTGTTGAAATCATTAGTGGTGTGAGGGCTCCTCCTCTGGTGGCTTCATGTTACAAGTGTTCAGACACTGAGAGGTTTTTGTTCAGGTCTACTGATGGTTTGTGTTATTGTGGCTCTCTGGCACAGTAATACACAGCAGTGTCTTCAGGCTGCACATTCTGTCCAGTTAGAGTCACTGTTTTGCTGGAAGAGTCTAAACTGATACTGAACTTGTTCTTCAGTGAATCTTTGTAGTATGAAGCTCCAGTAGATTTCGTTCCAATCCATTCCAGTCCTTTCCCTGCAGGCTGTCTGATCCAAGCTGTGTAGTAGCTGCTAAGATCATAAGAGACCTGACAGGTGATGGTCAGACGTTGACCTGGCTGCACAGTCACAGAGGCTGGCTGTGTCAACTGTTCACATTTCACACCTGTTTAAAAAAGGAAAAGTTTTGTCACAAAATATACTTGAAGCAGAATTGTTGATTTTGAGAAATCCAGAGAGACTCACATCCAGCTGTCAACAGCAGCAGCAGAGCTACAGACAACATGGTTTATGTTGAAACTGAAGAGATATGAACTTCACTAACAGCCTGATGTGATGTTTTTATAGCCAAGTAACAAGGGAGCTCACTGAGTTTGCATATAATCAAACATATGAAGCATCAACACTGGTCTAACTGCAGCCAATAGAAGAGTCTGTTCAGTGTTATTATATCTGCAGAGTGAAACTATAGTTTTCATGCCTGAAAATCAACTCTGCTTTACATTTTATATTATTATATATTACTTTATTTTGAAAATGTCCCGGTATTTACAGAATCAAACAACCTTTAACTTTGCTCTTAACTATCAATGCTTAAGTGTATTATGTATTTTCTGCGTATATAATTCTTGTATAATTTCAAACAATGATCAGATTCAAGATTTACTTCAAACATATGAGTTCAGCTTCATTGTAAGAACTTCATTTTTTATTTATTTGCTCACTTTCTGTACTTACTGACTGTATTTGCTGTAAAGAGAAATACAGTGACAGCAGCCAGGGTCATGTAAATAGTATGAAAAGTTAAGTCTGCTGGTTTGCAAGTTTGAATCAAAGACTTTTGATTGGTTTTAGTGTTTGCAGATGTTTGAAGACGCACACATACAGAGAAACATGGAGCCTTGAGAGGAAAACAGCTGTTCAGACACTGAAACCTGTGTGACAAAATACAAAGAAACAACCTTTAGCTGTGATTAAACTATGGTCGTCAAAGCTTTTATGTAATGATGAAAATATGTTGCTTTCATGAATGTGGTCGTGTCAGACATGAAAAATATGTATTATTATATTATTACTACTATAGCCAAATAAAATACAAACGTTGGCAAACAAAAGAAAAAGATCAGAAAGATCAGAAATAACGACACAGGTTTACTCCTGCCAATATGCAGATTAGGTGATTTTTATTGATATTCACATAACTTTATTTCATAAAACTGTCATTATTCTCTCCACATCTTATATTATACCCTCCTAAAGATGAAAAAACGTTCTAAATGAAGTATTCATCTCCGTATATGATTCCTTTAGTTGTAAACAATAAAGTAAAATGCTGTCATCTTTCCACTTCTCCTCCACTTTATGGATCACTGCTGTCTTTAGTCACAAATGCTTTTCATGAAGCAGTTGAGTACAATATGTGATGAAAATAGTGAAATGTTTTACTTTTATTATGCTGTCTTTGGCCCTTTTATGAACAAGTTATCTGTATTCTGTTTTTTGCGTTTAATATTTATTAAAACCAGATACACCCGAGGGTCCCCCATTTGGACGCAGAGTACATCAAAACTTAGAGAGTTTTGTGTTAAAAGTAACTGGCAGAGAACCCACGAAGAACGAATATAGTGATGTTATAGTTCTGCAGAAACCTCAGCGTCCTGGGAACAACATGAACTAGGTCACTTCTACATGAGACAAACACATCTCCCATCAGCCAAGCAAACAAATAACAAAATATCATAAATCATACTCGATATGACTGGGACAGACCGGAGAAAAAGGCTGCTACACTCCGTTAGCAACGTGCTACCTACGAACATGCAGCATGAAAAAGCACGAGCGCCTGACGGAGATTACGGACATAGTTTCCATTTCTCTCCCCGGTAAACCATCGCAGAGATATTCAGCTTCGAACACAAAAAGTCACACAGCTTTCATCGAATATTGTACTTACTTTTGGTCGAATCTCAGCGAAAAAATGGAATATCTCCGTACTTCCAACGCATGTTTGTCCAGCTGCTGGTGCTCCGTGTGAATCCGTTCGATTCGTGTCTCTCCGACACTCCTCGGATTCTTGGGAGGGTTGGAAGCTCAGCAAATCAGATTTCAGAGCTGGACCTTTTTGAGCTTTATTGGCTAATAGTGCTGTCAATCATCTAGCTTTCAATTCCAGGCAATTCTATTGGCTCCTACGGTTCGAAGGATGTCTCAATGGTGAAAATCGGAGAAGGGGGGGCTGAGATACAGCCCTGAACAGAGAGTCGAAGCAGGATTTGACCTTAAACTAAATAACTAAAAAGGGCATAGAAAGAGCTTAAAACACTCAAAAAAGGTCCAATCTTCGGTCTATTGATTCAATGAACATCATGAGTGATACATAGAAGTGATATAGAGTGTTTTTGAATTTTAAAAATACTTTTTTATTCAAATCTTGGAGTATTTGATCAGTTTTCTAATTTGAAATGCTCTATATTTCATAAATGTTTCACTGTATCTATGTATAGCTGTGTATATAGAGCCTATATCAGTTGTTCTAAGAGCCCAGCATATTAAAAGTCTTGGATACCCATACTTTCCAAAAAACAATACCCTAAAAGTGCTGTTTTTCAAGATCGAGCTTTTGAGTTTTCCAAGTTCTGCTGTGTTCCATCCTTATCTTATGTGAACCAGTAACATGTATTCTGATAGTTCCATGATTTTTCTCATCTCAAAAATATATAATTTTTTTTTTTTTTTTTTTTTTTTTTTTTTTTTTTTTATACAATTAATTAGGTATTTCTTATCTTTATTCGAGCTGAGGCCTGCAAATAGGCCTCGTTTTTAAAAGGTTAATTAATATTTTTCAGGAAAAATTTTTAGGAATGTGTGTAATGCAAGGATATATGTAAAGTAAACCATATCATGTAAAAATGATATATACAGAAATTAAGTATAAAATATAAATACTATAATAATATATAATGCTCTTCCTCTATACCGTCCAAATAACAGTGAGTATTATTGTAGGATTTTGTACAGCTGCTCAACCAGCTCCAGTCACTGTGAGTCTCTAGCACAATAATAAACAGCAGAATCTTCAGTCTTCAGACTGTTCATCTGCAGATACACCTGCTGTCTGCTGTTGTCTCTGGAGATGGTAAACCGGCCTTGAACTGACTGAGAGTAGTATTTGGTGCTACTAGCAGTATCAGCAGCAATCCACTCCAGTCCTTTTCCTGGAGCCTGTCTGACTCAGTTCATATAGTAGCTGCTAAATGTGAATCCAGAGGCTGTACAGATCAGTGTGTCTGATTCTCCAGGCCTTTTAATCACTGGTTCAGATTCTGTCAGAGTCTGACCATCAACACCTGTCAAGAGAATAGAAAATGTGAAATAAGGTGGTGACACAAAGAAAAGCCATCAAAGACAAAGATCAGTGACTATCTTCACCTGCCCAGCAGATAGTGAAGAGCAGCAGTCCTGTCCTATAGTCCATCATGTTACACTGTGTGTCCACTGTCCTCTGTCCTCCTCTCTGCAGTCACATAAGTAGAGCTGGAAGACGTCTGAGTTTTGCATTGACTCCTCCTCACAGGGAGCATAGAACTAGAATGCACTTGGCTCTCAGTTTATTGTTTGGTGGAAGTGTAGAATCAGTTCCTCCAAGTCAGTTGATTTTAAGTTTGTCTGACATATTTTAATTCAATTTGCGTTAAAGGAACCGTGTGTAACATTTAGGGTGATTATTTGGCAGAAATGGAATATAATATTCATAACTATGTTTTCTTTAGTTGATAATGACTGAGCTGCGGTGGAGACGCTGAAGTGAACCAGGGGAAGTGAAGATTACTCAAGTTGACGACTACTTCACTTGTTACTGTTGTTACTGTTGCTGTTGTAACAGTGCTTACAACTTTATTGCTTACTGCAATAAAGCACAAAGCCAAAACTTTATCAATACATACAATACCAATGTGAAACGTGTTTCAGTCGGCTCTGTCCGCACACAAACGCAGCATGATCGGCCCAATGCATTTAAAAAATATAAAAATATATCTGATGTCTGTGTTCTTCATTATTGATTATTATCATTTATGAACTTCACTCAGAAATGTGTGTTTTATTGACATTTTAGATTCGCTTCCAGTGAGAGATTAATGACTTTATGAAGTGACTTTGCTGTTGTAAAGATAACTGTTGCTGCTTTAGAAACAATTAGTTATATTTAAATAATGAATACATTCTTATCCTGTTCTGAATTTATTTGTTTTTCAAATGTTATGTGTGTTTTTAAAGGCAATTATTTAGTCATTAAGAAGAACAGAGTATTGATAAGAGTAGCTCCTTACCAGAGGGCCACCGTAGTTCTTGTCATCATGTTTTATCATACACCAATGTTTAGAACATATTGTGGATCGTGGACTTTTCTCATTATTTTTTGATTCACACAAGCTCGCTCTGTGATCAACTATTTTTCAATATTTTTCTCTTTTCAAACTGATTTTGTATAATTTATGGTTTGTACTTGTGTATTCATATTTGAGATAGTGAGCTACAACTTGTATCACATGAATCACATGAAGCTGCAGTCACTACTGATCCAGCTATAACAATTTTATATTTGTCGGATATTTTTTTATTCATATTTTTATTAGATATTGTTTATGGTTGATGCTGGCCTTGATCATGATTTTATTAAAAACAACAGATACAAAAAATAAGAGTATTTCTTAGTATATTAGCACAGTAAGAATGAGCGCTGTAGGATTTTGTACAGCTGCTCAACCAGCTCCAGTCACTGTGGGTCTCCAGCACAATAATAAACAGCAGAATCTTCCGTCTTCAGACTGTTCATCTGCAGATACACCTGCTGTCTGCTGTTGTCTCTGGAGATGGTAAACCGGCCTTGAACTGACTGAGAGTAGTATTTGGTGCTACCAGTATCAGCAGCAATCCACTCCAGTCCTTTTCCTGGAGCCTGTCTGACCCAATGCATCCAGTAGCTACTAAGAGTGAATCCAGATGTTGTACAAGTCAGTCTGTGAGATTCTCCAGGCCTTTTAATCACTGGTTCAGATTCTGTCAGAGTCTGACCATCAACACCTGTCAAGAGAATAGAAAATGTGAAATAAGGTGGTGACACAAAGAAAAGCCATCAAAGACAAAGATCAGTGACTATCTTCACCTGCCCAGCAGATAGTTAAGAGCAGCAGTCCTGTCCTATAGTCCATCATGTTACACTGTGTGTCCACTGTCCTCTGTCCTCCTCTCTGCAGTCACATAAGTAGAGCTGGAAGACGTCTGAGTTTTGCATTGACTCCTCCTCACAGGGAGGAACTGGATTTGACTTGAATCAGTAACAGTTTGATGAATCTGAAGAATGAATGTTTACTGAGTCCTTTTAGCATCTTTCAGTATAATTTGTGTAAAAGGTTGACAAACACAAAATGACAGTTTGTTGTCCTTCATTATTTAGCACAGTCTGCATCACATGAAAACAGGACAATCAGTTTTATAATATCCCTAAATTGAGAATTGTATTTATATTTGAATAATTACCAAATATGAACAAATATTAATGATTATGTTATACTGTTGATTTTTTCACAAAGTGTTCACGAGTCATACCTTTCATAATTTGTTGAGATTATTAATTAAGCTTTATTAAACATTTAACTACTTCAGTGCATTGATACCGCAGATACCATTGATGTTTTTCAGTGAGTACAAATACATTTATTAATTGTTTTTCATTTCTTGTTTGATAATTAATTACAATAAGGTTGTCTTATAATTGTTGTTAATCATGATAAACTGTCCTAACACTCTTTGACATGTGTTTTCAAAGCCCTGACTCATGCTTCATGCTTCTCATACAGAGATGAGTGTTGAGTGATCATATTCTCCACATCAATCCCTCCTTGAAGAAGATATTGACACTAGTGAGATCCAAAGAACAAAGAAGGACTGATCATCTCAGGTGTACTTGATTCATTTTAGAGTCAAGTTTAGAAGCCCATCAGAGTCTGGTGTCTTTGAGGAAAACATTATTCCTCCATTTTCTTTCAGATAATCAACTTTTTAAAATGTATAATTTTTTAGATTCCGCTGAAGTTGCGATTTACCTGAATAAATATCTAAACATTTTTGTAAAAGTCTTTTTTTTCTCCATTTTTCATGTTCTTCATTTCAGGGTTTTGTGATGTATTCAGAAAAAAAAGTGTACAAACTGCTAATCACATGGAAGCTTTGTATTTTTGTTACCAAAATGTAATTTTCTTGCTTGAACTTCTTGCATCCTCATTAAGACACATTAAGAGACCCAGTCTCACCACACTTACACACAAAATGTAATCATTTGTATTTATTGCAAAATAGAAACACTGAGACAACTGAATGTTCCCAGAATAGAGGAAGTAGTTTTTGAACGACTCTCCTATTATTGTCTCTCACTGTGGGTCTCTGGCGCAGTAATACACTGCTGTGTCCTCGGTCTTCAGACTGTTCATCTGTAGATAGAGTTTACTGCTGGAGTCATCTCTGGAGATGGTGAATCTACCCTGGAATGACTGGGAGTAACGGAGAGGAGGTGAAGTGCCTGCTGTGTATACAATTGCGATCCACTCCAGTCCTTTTCCAGGAGCCTGTCTTATCCAGCTCATATAGGAGCTGCTGAATGTGAATCCAGATGTTGTACAAGTCAGTCTGTGTGATTCTCCAGGCCTTTTAATCACTGGTTCAGATTCTGTCAGAGTCTGACCATCAACACCTGTCAAGAGAATAGAAAATGTGAAATAAGGTGGTGACACAAAGAAAAGCCATCAAAGACAAAGATCAGTGACTATCTTCACCTGCCCAGCAGATAGTGAAGAGCAGCAGTCCTGTCCTATAGTCCATCATGTTACACTGTGTGTCCACTGTCCTCTGTCCTCCTCTCTGCAGTCACATAAGTAGAGCTGGAAGACGTCTGAGTTTTGCATTGACTCCTCCTCACAGTGAGGAACTGGATTTGACTTGAATCAGTAACAGTTTGGTGAATCTGAAGAATGAATGTTTACTGAGTCCTTTTAGCATCTTTCAGTATAATTTGTGTAAAAGGTTGACAAACACAAAATGACAGTTTGTTGTCTTTCATTATTTAGCACAGTCTGCATCACATGAAGACTTGGACAATCAGTTTTATAATATCCCTAAAGTGAGAATTGTATTTATATTTTAATAATTACCAAATATTAACAAATGTTGCTCTTTATGTTATACTGATGATTTTTTTCATAAAGTGTTCACGAGTCATACCTTTCATAATTTGTTGAGATTATTAATTAAGCTTCATTAAACATTTAACTACTTCAGTGCATTGATACCACAGATACCACTGATGTTTTTCAGTGAGTACAAATACATTTAATAATTGTTTTTCATTTCTTGTTTGATGATTAACTTTTGAAAATGCAGTTTTTAGTAATGTTATCATTACTGTGTGTCACACACAGAAGACACTTTTAGGAAAATGTCTTCACTGTATATTAATTATAAATAATAAGGTATTTTATAATACATGTTTTATTCCTTTTACTTTTTTGTTGCTCAAACATATTTTCTCTTTACTGTGACAGTGATCTGGTGTTGAAATCATTAGTGGTGTGAGGGCTCCTCCTCTGGTGGCTTCATGTTACAAGTGTTCAGACACTGAGAGGTTTTTGTTCAGGTCTACTGATGGTTTGTGTTATTGTGGCTCTCTGGCACAGTAATACACAGCAGTGTCTTCAGGCTGCACATTCTGTCCAGTTAGAGTCACTGTTTTGCTGGAAGAGTCTAAACTGATACTGAACTTGTTCTTCAGTGAATCTTTGTAGTATGTGGTGTAGCCATCACGGGCATATCCAATCCATTCCAGTCCTTTCCCTGCAGGCTGTCTGATCCAAGCTGTGTAGTAGCTGCTAAGAGCATAAGAGACCTGACAGGTGATGGTCAGACGTTGACCTGGCTGCACAGTCACAGAGGCTGGCTGTGTCAACTGCTCACATTTTAAGCCTGTTAAAAAAAGAAGATTTGTTGTAATATCATCAAGTTATACAAGAAGAACGACTGACTTTGATAAATCAAGAGAAACTCACATCCAGCTGCCAACAGCAGCAGCAGAGCTACAGACAACATGGTTTATGTTGAAACTGACGAGCTGTGAACTCAACTGACTGACTGATGTGATGTTTTTATAGCTGAGCAACAAGGAAGCTCACTGAGTTTGCATAGAATCAAACACATGAAACGTAAACGTTGGTCTAACTGGAGCCAATTGAACAGTCTCTTCAATTTGTTCATTATATCTGCAAAGTGAAAACATGCCTGGAAATCACCTCTGCTTTACATTGGATAATGCTATTTTATTTGACACAAACATTTTGAAAATATCTCAGCATTTACTGAAATGAAACAGCTGTTAACTTTGATATTCATTTAAAATAGTAATGCCCAAATAATAACAGTTTGATTTTAAAAACATAATGTTAATTCTTGTAGAATTGTGAACAAGGATTAGGATCATTGTTATTATTCTTTATGTTAATTTTAACATGAAGCATAATGGAAAACATGTTCATTCAAATCAGCATTGAAATAACAATGATGATGGAAATGTAAACTAAAGGAGAAACCACCAGGAACGTTGCTTTCTATGAGCCAAGTTTATAATGTGTTTGGTATGTTTTCAAATGATTAAAACTCACTTTTTGTAATTATTTTGATGAGTTATTCATTCTTTTGCAGCAGCCAGGGCCATGTAAATAGCATGATAACATAAGTCTGATGCTGATGCTTTGCAGAGTTGAATAAAATAATGTCAATAGTTTCACAGGTGTTTGAAGACACATACAGAGAATATGTATGATTTAAATGTTGTAATAGTCAACACATTTCACCTTCATCTGTGTGAAGATGAACAGTCTTAATCAAATATCATGCCGAGTTGTTTCTAGGTTTTGTTGTTTTGTTCCATTATTTTTATTTTGGCCCAATCACACAAAAACTAACAAACTGTAACAAATAAAGACAAAGATGTATTCTTACCCATGGAGAGATGTAGATACATTTTATTTATTGCAAATTATTAATATTCTCTACACATCTCATTTAGACCTTATCTGCAGTTAAAACACAACAATAATCCTTTGATAATAGTTCTATTATCTCATCAAATATGAAAAAACTCTCCATATATAATATTAAGCTTTGATACAGTCCAGTGTCCAGTCAATGATAAGAACAGCAGATCTGAGTGTCTCCTTTGAGTAACAGAGAGAAACTTCACACATAACTTTTTCACTCTCAAAATACTTTCTTTGTATTTCACATCATTTACAGTCATTATTGTGTCTCAGTTTATAGAAATTCAATTTATTTGTTGAAGTTTAATTTCAGCGTCCATATTTTAATGCTGTCTTTTGTCCCTTTCACAAACAAGTGATCTTTTATGTGTTTAATGTGAAATACAGATATTTCTCCATTTTCAGGACTTTGTATCATGCAGGGAAAATGTAAAATGATTGATACAAATTAATTTGTAAAGTAGAATATAGAACAAAAAACAATGTTTAAAATTGATATGAAAAAACATAATCAACTTGATGCTATCAGCCTGAAAATAATGAGCGCTGTAGGATTTTGTACAGCTGCTCAACCAGCTCCAGTCACTGTGGGTCTCTAGCACAATAATAAACAGCAGAATCTTCAGTCTTCAGACTGTTCATCTGCAGATACACCTGCTGTCTGCTGTTGTCTCTGGAGATGGTAAACCGGCCTTGAACTGACTGAGAGTAGTAGATATAAGCACTATCAGATCTGATATAAGCGATCCACTCGAGTCCTTTTCCAGGAGCCTGTCTGACCCAGTTCATGCTATAGCTGCTGAATGTGAATCCAGATGTTGTACAAGTCAGTCTGTGTGATTCTCCAGGCCTTTTAATCACTGGTTCAGATTCTGTCAGAGTCTGACCATCAACACCTGTCAAGAGAATAGAAAATGTGAAATAAGGTGGTGACACAAAGAAAAGCCATCAAAGACAAAGATCAGTGACTATCTTCACCTGCCCAGCAGATAGTGAAGAGCAGCAGTCCTGTCCTATAGTCCATCATGTTACACTGTGTGTCCACTGTCCTCTGTCCTCCTCTCTGCAGTCACATAAATAGAGCTGGAAGACATGTGAGTTTTGCATTGACTCCTCACAGGGAGGAGACAACTGGATTATTTAATGAATCAGTCAGTCCTCCAAGTCAGCTGTTTTAATGTCTGTCTGACATAGTTTATCTTCAGTAACACTACATCATAATCATTCTCATCATACGAACATGTTCATTTTAGTTCAGACATCTGCTACATGAACATACATAATTTATCTTGGTATCAAGTTTTCTCACCCGTCACTTTGAGCATAATGGGCAGCACATAAGAACTTTTACAATAATATTAATAATCTACAGTTTTATTCTGATCACCAACTCCACTGACATCAATGAAAATTGCTTCATTATCATCTCACTGTGATACAATGTGGTACAATTTAACAATGTTTTGAACATATTTTGTTTTGTGGACATTTCACTTTTCTAATTATGTTCTTCAAATGAGAGAACTCCATTCTTTCTATGACTGAGTGCTGTAACGTCATGAGGAGAATAAATATGTATTTATGAGTAATTATTCCATCAGACATCTGACTATTCAGTGTTTCTAATGTGTTTATGAGTGAGAATCCACTGAAAGCTCCTCACAGGATCCAGCTGCCAGCAGCAGAATCAGAGCTACAGAGAACATGGTTGATGTTGAAGCTGAAGTGATGTGAGCTCTTCTCTCCTCTCACTGACACACACACACACACACACACACACACACACACACACACACACACATTTATTTATGAGGAAACACATGAGGAGGCCGATTTACATAATGGTGACAGTAAATCAGCTGACTAAAGTATATTAACATAATTTCAAATGTAGCTGACATGTTCAGCTGTTCTCACAAAGACTATAGTGGAACTTGAATCTCAGATAAACTCACTTTTAGATTGTTGATGGAACGTTTCTGTAATTTTAAGTCATCTAACATCACTTTGAATTAAAGACTCTTGATCCTGTCACTAATGCAGTTATGATTGAAATTATAATTATATGTTTGTTTGTTTTTTAAAGAAACAGTGTTATGGAAGTGAAACTGACTTTTTGAGGATTAATTTCTACAAATCAATGTATTCCATCACTTTAAAGACTATATACATTATACAATGATGTATGTATATATATATATATATATATACATTTATATATATATATATATATATATATATATATATATATATATATATATATATATATATATACATTTATATAAATGTATCGATAAAAACTGTTTCCGTTAAATTAGGGACTATTTATAAACCTAAGACTCTCTCCCTTTCTACAGTGATCTGGTGTTGAAATCATTAGTGGTGTGAGGGCTCCTCCTCTGGTGGCTTCATGTTACAAGTGTTCAGACACTGAGAGGTTTTTGTTCAGGTCTACTGATGGTTTGTGTTATTGTGGCTCTTCTGGCACAGTAATACACAGCAGTGTCTTCAGGCTGCACATTCTGTCCAGTTAGAGTCACTGTTCCAGCAGAAGTGTCTCTGCTGTAACTGAACTTGTTCTTTAGAGCATCATTTTGGTAAAAGTCTCCTCCACCCCACCGATGTGAAATCCAGTCCATCGGTTTTCCTTCACACTGTCTGATCCAACCTGTTGCATAGCTGTTATCAGTCAAAGAATAACCAGAGACCTGACAGCTGATGGTCAAAGACTGTCCAGGCTGCACAACCATTGAGTCTGGCTGGATGAGATCAAGACTGTTCACACCTGTGGAAACACAAATCAACATTATCTCCATCAGACATCTGACTATTCAGTGTTTCTAATGTGTTTATGAGTGAGAATCCACTGAAAGCTCCTCACAGGATCCAGCTGCCAGCAGCAGAATCAGAGCTACAGAGAACATGGTTGATGTTGAAGCTGAAGTGATGTGAGCTCTTCTCTCCTCTCACTGACACAAACACACACACACACACACACACACACACACACACCACTTCTTATATGTAACCTTCATTTGAATATTGTTGAATCATTTTTGAATTCCACTTGAATCACTTTCAGATGTAAACAGTTTGTCTTCTCGAGTGATCAGACTAGGTAGAGCATTTATTTATTTTTTATTGAAAAAAAATATTTGTATAAAAAAGCTTATTTGGACTAAAATGTCATCATGTAGATGGTTAAAGAAATTATTTGATTTACTGTAAAAAACATCTCTTAATATCATGAAGTTTGTATATATTAATATTAATACTGTACTTTAGAGAGCTTTTTAAAGCAAAGTTTTCACTCTAACTGAAGCAGTCTCATACATTTTCATTCACAGTTAAGTCACCTCAGTGAGGTGGATTACTGCTAAGAGAGGAGAACGTTTGTCTTATCACAGTATCACTTATTCATTCCACTTGTATTACAATGTCTTACAAGCACAAGACTAAACAGCAGCTCCCCAGTCTTCCAGCTGTTTATGGTGACATGTATTTGAGAATGTGAGCTACAACTTATTAATCACATGAAGCTGCAGTCACTACTGATCCAGCTCTACATTTTTTATATTTGTGTTATTTTTGAACTTGTATTGTGACCTACTTTAGATAATAATGAATAGGTTACATTAATGTGGCTGAGATGTGTTCATGTTGTGTTTATTTTATTCAGACTTAAATAAGAAGACAGACGTTGTTTTTTCTATATTTAGTTGTGTTGTAGGACAGTTGGATATTTTTTTATTCATACTTTTATTAGATATTGTTTATGGTTAATGCTGGCCGTGATCATGATTTTATTAAAAACAAAAGATACAAAAAATAGAAGTATTTCTTAGTATATTAGCACAGTAAGAATTAGTATTGTAGGATTTTGTACAGCTGCTCAACCAGCTCCAGTCACTGTGGGTCTCCAGCACAATAATAAACAGCAGAATCTTCAGTCTTCAGACTGTTCATCTGCAGATACACCTGCTGTCTGCTGTTGTCTCTGGAGATGGTAAACCGGCCTTGAACTGACTGAGAGTAGGATTTGCCGCTACCAGTATCAGCAGTGGCAACCCACTCCAGTCCTTTTCCAGGAGCCTGTCTGACCCAGGCCATATAGTAGCTGCTGATTGTGAATCCAGAGGCTGTACAGATCAGTCTGTGTGATTCTCCAGGCCTTTTAACCACTGGTTCAGATTCTGTCAGAGTCTGACCATCAACACCTGTCAAGAAAAACAAGAAAAATAGTCACTTGTTGTAAGTTTGTAACTTGTTGAAGAACAATTTTACTCAAGACCTTCATCTTCACCTGCCCAGCAGATAGTTAAGAGCAGCAGTCCTGTCCTATAGTCCATCATGTTACACTGTGTGTCCTCTGTCCTCTGTCCTCCTCTCTGCTGTCAGATAAGTAGAGGTGGAAGACATCTGAGTTTTGCATTGACTCCTCCTTTTTGATGGAACAGTGTTCTCTGTTCATCCCTCCTCTAAACTGATTTTCAATTCAAGGCCTTTTCTGAACTAACAATGTTTTGTGTGTTTTTGTAATAATCATTTCTCTGTATCTTGCCGTTTTTAATTTGTTTACAAATTAGTTTTTGGGACATTTGTTTAACCTTATGCAACTAAAGTAAATTTTATTTATTTAGCTTTTTTTTAAAACACATTGTCAAGCAAAAACAGCAAAGGTGTGATCAACTTTTGTTTTGCAGTTGGAGCAGAGGATAGATAAAGCCAGAGCTTTAAGGATCAGAGTGGTCGAGAGGAAGATCAACAATGTAGCTCAGGGCAAGATCATGCAGTGCCTTATATGTAATTAACGGGATGTTTTGTTTATTCTGAATTTTACCAGAAGGGTCCATCAAAGGTAATACATTTATGATAATATCATTCATATTCAGGGAGTTTAGAGACACTTCAACTGAGGTACAGAAAGGTGAACTACCTACAAGTCAGGAGATGCAGACCTTGCTGGCTTGGTTTGAGAGGCGAACAACATCACATGTCTCCTTTTTTTTGTCCACCTTGAGATAAAAAGGAACAAAATTTCAAGCATTTGTTTTGAGGGAAACTCTGACATCCAACATCTTTTAGCTGTGTGCTGAGTTTTGGCTTGTAGCTTCTACCTCAATACCTGAAGACAATTCAGCTGAATGTATTTCATTGCTTGTGAAGTTCATTGTTCAGCAATTAATAAACATGTAATTCAGTTTTTCTTGAGGAAATATATACAATGGTGTATTAGTGCTTGTAACCTTTAAGTATTTAAACTGATGTAACAGTGATCTGGTGTTGAAATCAGTAGTGGTGTGAGGGCTCCTCCTCTGGTGGCTTCATGTTACAAGTGTTCAGACACTGAGAGGTTTTTGTTCAGGTCTACTGATGGTTTGTGTTATTGTGGCTCTCTGGCACAGTAATACACAGCAGTGTCTTCAGGCTGCACATTCTGTCCAGTTAGAGTCACTGTTTTGCTGGAAGAGTCTAAACTGATACTGAACTTGTTCTTCAGTGAATCTTTGTAGTATGCTGTGCATCCAACACAGTTGTATCCAATCCATTCCAGTCCTTTCCCTGCAGGCTGTCTGATCCAAGCTGTGCTGTAGCTGCTAACAGAATAAGAGACCTGACAGGTGATGGTCAGACGTTGATCTGGCTGCACAGTCACAGAGGCTGGCTGTGTCAACTGTTCACACTTCACACCTGTTAAAAAAAGAAGATTTGTTGTAACATCATCAAGTTATACAAGAAGAACGACTGACTTTGATAAATCAAGAAAAACTCACATCCAGCTGCCAACAGCAGCAGCAGAGCTACAGACAACATGGTTTATGTTGAAACTGACGAGCTGTGAACTTAACTGACTGACTGATGTGATGTTTTTATAGCTGAGCAACAAGGAAGCTCACTGAGTTTGCATAGAATCAGACATATCAGAATCAGCAACACAGTGAAATTTGTAGACAGTAAGATCACACTGCAGAGTGCAAAGGGTGCTGGAATACATAATGATAAATGTAACAGATTGCTTTATATACATGAGATAGGTGGATATGACAGTATACAGTGTATGCATCGATGCAATAATTTTTGTTAAACTGGTGCCAATAGAAGAGTCTGTTCAGTATTAATATATCTGCAGAGTGATAACATACGTTGAAATTACCTCTACTTTACATTTGATATTTTCATTTCATGACACACTCAATTATAGCAGTTTGAAAACGTCCCTGCATTCACAGAAATGAAACAACTGTTAGCTTTGTTTTGCTATTGTCATTTGTTAACTCCTTACTGCATTTATTCATGCACTTATTTGCCTACTTACTGGACTTACTGACTGTATATGCGTCAACAGAAATATAGTGACAGCAGCCAGTAACATGTAAATAGTGAAAATGAAGCCTGATGCTGCTGGTTTGCAGATTTGAATCCTAGACTTTTAGTGGCTTCTGTGTTTTCAGATGTTTGAAGACACAGACACTCAGAGACACTTGGAGCTTCTTGAGGAAGACAGCTGCTCAGGAACTGAAACATGTGTACGTGTTTGCACATGCAAATGCAGAGAAACTAAAACCTTTAACTTAAATGAAAACTATACGGTAGTTAATGCATTTACAAGGCCTTTTGTTGTCGTTGTTGTATTTCTGTTATTGTCAAATTAAATTAGAATCTGACACAAATTATAGAAATGGTAACAACTAGACACGTATCTTTTCTGTCCATGTAGAGATGTAGCTCCTTTTCTTTGTATTCAGATACAGTTAACTTCATTGCACTACTTAACATTCTCTCCACATCTTATTGAGACATTTCTCTGCAGTTAAAACACAACAATGATCCTTTGATTGCTGATGTTATGATTTCATAAAATATGAAGAACCTCTCTATATGAAGTATTAAGCTTTAGTTGAGTCAATGTTCCGAGTGTCTGTCAGTTCAGATCGATGAGAACAGCAGATCTGAATGTGTCCTCTAAGTAACAGGAGAGAGAAACTTGATGCTGACTGCCCTCTGGTGACTTCATAAAAGAAACATTTTTTACTCTCACATTGTGACTCTCTCTATATTCCACATCATTTGCATATTTTGTTTTCATTTGTATTTGTAGAAGTTACATTTCAACAATCAGAATGTTGTCTTTGGTCCTTTCATGAACAAGTTATCTTTATGGTGTTTTCATGTGTTTTCATGAATGAGCAGGGAAACGATTCATTTATTGTCGACATAAAACAACTTGTGAAAAATGTATTATAAATTAATTAATAAAAGGTATAAATGTAATGGAAAAAAAGAATGAATAATATTCATGCTTGGGTTCTAACAGCCCAGTAAGAATTAGTATTGTAGGATTTTGTACAGCTGCTCAACCAGCTCCAGTCACTGTGGGTCTCTAGCACAATAATAAACAGCAGAATCTTCAGTCTTCAGACTGTTCATCTGCAGATACACCTGCTGTCTGCTGTTGTCTCTGGAGATGGTAAACCGGCCTTTGACCGACTCAGAATAGTAGATGTTGCCACTGCCGCCACTGATAGTAGCAACCCACTCCAGTCCTTTTCCAGGAGCCTGTCTGACCCAGTTCATAGCGTAGCTGCTGAATGTGAATCCAGATGTTGTACAAGTCAGTCTGTGTGATTCTCCAGGCCTTTTAATCACTGGTTCAGATTCTGTCAGAGTCTGACCATCAACACCTAATAAGATATAAAAAAACATCATGAGAAATATGTCAGTTACACGAATGGAAACTCAAATCAAGATTAGTCAAAATCTTCACCTGCCCAGCAGATAGTGAAGAGCAGCAGTCCTGTCCTATAGTCCATCATGTTACACTGTGTGTCCACTGTCCTCTGTCCTCCTCTCTGCAGTCACATAAGTAGAGCTGGAAGACGTCTGAGTTTTGAATTGACTCCTCCTCACAGGGAGGATATACTTCATTAGGCTTTGCATACATGAAAAAATATATACTGTATATTTAATTGAGGTGAAAGGAATGACTGTAGTCAAATATAACAAAATACATATATTCAAGTCGTGTACTGAAAGGGTGGAGTCAGTGATTCTAGAGACAGTTTGTTGATATCTGAACTCTTGATTTACCTTCCCTCTCACTCCCACTGCCGTTCTTCTTCATGACTGTGAATGAGCATCAGCTCTTGCTGATTGGCTGGAATAGTGCTGTTTGGCTCAGCCCGAGCTCCTTTGTTTGTTTCCCATTTACAGAGCTGGGGCTTTTCTTCAGTGCACACACAAAACGGACAGTTAGTGGACCCTGAGGACATATTCACTGAATTTGACCAAAAGTGCATTGGATTAGAATCGCTGACCTCACCTTTAAGTACAAATTCAACTTGACTTGAGTATTTCCAATTCATGCAACTTTAAACTTCTATTCCATGTCATCTCAGTGGAAAATACAAACAAAATGAAAGTTCCTTTTTCGTAACTTTAGCTAAAATATCTGAATTCTTCTTTCAACATTGGTGAATGAGCATCCTGCAATTGGTGACCTGTCCAGGTCAATAGTAAGGCCACTCACTCAACTAAACAACGTATCAACTACACCCTGCAGCAGAATACGCACTGCACTCTCATGTCTCTCTGACTAACCCAACACACATGCAAAGGCTCAAACCCAACACACACAGAACTCATGGCTCTGCTTCTTCTTTTCATTGCCTTCCTGGTATTTAAGAAGAGGAGAGACAATGTCTTGCTTAAATCTAGGTTCATACGAAAGACACTCAATCAAAGTTGTCCAAATGGGGTTCAGTTAGGTCCACAAAGACACATGATGACTGGCTCTCTTAGCGCAACCTGTTGCTGCTCTGGATGGCTGTCATTTAGAGTGGAAAGTTGTCTCTTGTACTCAGCATTCATATTTGTGAATAAATGATTTGCAGTTTGAATAATGAAAACTGCTGGGCATTAGTAAGCATTTAAAAGACATTTTAGTGACAATTGCAAGTGACAAATAATTGTGTTGTGATTTTATAGACCTTGAACATTTTGCTCTTGAGGCTTTTTAGGGGGCTGAAGTATTAATCAGGTATCTCAGAACCCCCGTGACCCCCCTTATTTTGCACACTGCTCTAGCCCCTTCGCTAAAAAAAAAGCTAGTCTAGTGAAGGGATGGATGGATGGAATGTTAATTGTATGTTCCTCTAATTGAGCACATTGAAGTCTTAGCTGACATGTTTCAATTGCACATGTCTAAAATGCTTTATATCAAGATCCCATTCATGTTTCTTTCAGAGAAGCAGAAATCATGCTTGAGGTCTCACTCCCTGTCATTTCATCAACATCTTGAACGCTGTCTCAACATCAGCTGTACTGCTCTCAATCACCCTCTCCACTCTCTACCTCCACACTCCTTCCTTCAACCCCTTTCCTCTGAGGCCAACCTCCTGTCTCCATCATCCAGGACCAAGCTGCTCCAATCATTTCATGTTCAAGGAGTTACTCCAAACTCCCCTTTCAAACATTTTCAATGCTAGATCTTACATACTCAGCTATTTTTCACCTGTATTTGATTTTGTTGTTTTGGGTTCTTTAATTTGTCATGTATGGCGTCTGAGTATCTTGAAAAGTGCTCTGATGTGTTTTTTTAACAAAATATTTTCTTGTCCTTATTATTTTGTGATAGTGGAGAATAGTTATTAATGTCATGGAGAATAAATATTAATATAGTTACAATTTGTATCCCTTTAATAGACCCTGTTTAGAGACATTTTGGTCATAAAATAATAAAAACAATTTTCATTAAAATCAGTGGTTCAGGACAAGTGATACTGAGACAACTGAATGCTCCCAGTGGTGGTGTTGAATAGAGGAAGTAGTTTTTGAACGACTCTCCTATTATTGTCTCTCACTGTGTCTGTCTGGCGCAGTAATACACTGCTGTGTCCTCGGTCTTCAGACTGTTCATCTGTAGATAGAGTTTACTGCTGGAGTCATCTCTGGAGATGGTGAATCTACCCTGGACTGACTGGGAGTAATAGATAGAAGAACTGCCTGTTTGTACAAAAGCGATCCACTCCAGTCCTTTTCCAGGAGCCTGTCTGACCCAGTTCATAGCGTAGCTGCTGAATGTGAATCCAGATGTTGTACAAGTCAGTCTGTGTGATTCTCCAGGCCTTTTAACCACTGGTTCAGATTCTGTCAGAGTCTGACCATCAACACCTGTCAAGAGAATAGAAAATGTGAAATAAGGTGGTGACACAAAGAAAAGCCATCAAAGACAAAGATCAGTGACTATCTTCACCTGCCCAGCAGATAGTGAAGAGCAGCAGTCCTGTCCTATAGTCCATCATGTTACACTGTGTGTCCACTGTCCTCTGTCCTCCTCTCTGCAGTCACATAAGTAGAGCTGGAAGACGTCTGAGTTTTGCACTGACTCCTCCTCACAGGGAGGAGACATCTATATTGGTCTTGAATCTTGCATCTTGTGGTGAAACTACAATTTATTGTTAGTATTTTTCTTATTGTCGTTATTACTCCCTGTAAGCAGCAGCAGAGGAAAGCACAAGGAGTTATCATATGCTGCAAACACATCACTTCTTTTATATATCTCCTTTCTGAAAATATTGAAAGAAGGACTGATCATCTCAGGTGTACTTGATTTAATTTAGGTTAAAGTTTAGAAGCCCATCAGAGTCTGGTGTCTTTGAGGAAAACATTATTCCTCCATTTTCTTTCTGATAATCAACTTGCAAAAACATATCTTGTTTAGGTTGGGCTGAAGTTGCGATTAAACTGACTAAATACCTAAATGCTTTTGCAAAAAGCATCTTTTTCCTTTCTTATGTTTGTAATTTCAGGATTTTGACTGGATGTTGTTATGTATTCAGAAAAAAAGGTCTACAAAATGCAAATCACTTGGAAGCTTTACATTTTAATGTTAACAAAATGTAATTGGCTTGAACTTCATGCTTGCACTCATTGAGACAGTCTCATCACACTTATACAGAGAATTTAATCAGTTTTATTTATTGCATAAAAAGGACACTGATGCAACTGAATGTTCCCAGTGGTGGTGATGAATAGAGGAAGTAGTTTTTGAACGACTCTCCTATTATTGTCTCTCACTGTGGGTCTTCTGGCGCAGTAATACACTGCTGTGTCCTCGGTCTTCAGACTGTTCATCTGTAGATAGAGTTTACTGCTGGAGTCATCTCTGGAGATGGTGAATCTACTCTGGACTGACTGGGAGTAACGGATAGGAGAACTAGATGTGCCGATATAAGCGATCCACTCCAGTCCTTTTCCAGGAGCCTGTCTTATCCAGCCCATATAGTAGCTGCTGAATGTGAATCCAGATGTTGTACAAGTCAGTCTGTGTGATTCTCCAGGCCTTTTAATCACTGGTTCAGATTCTGTCAGAGTCTGACCATCAACACCTGTCAAGAGAATAGAAAATGTGAAATAAGGTGGTGACACAAAGAAAAGCCATCAAAGACAAAGATCAGTGACTATCTTCACCTGTCCAGCAGATAGTGAAGAGCAGCAGTCCTGTCCTATAGTCCATCATGTTACACTGTGTGTCCACTGTCCTCTGTCCTCCTCTCTGCAGTCACATAAGTAGAGCTGGAAGACATCTGAGTTTTGCATTGACTCCTCCTCACAGTGAGGAACTGGATTTGACTTGAATCAGTAACAGTTTGGTGAATCTGAAGAATGAATGTTTACTGAGTCCTTTTAGCATCTTTCAGTATAATTTGTGTAAAAGGTTGACAAACACAAAATGACAGTTTGTTGTCCTTCATTATTTAGCACAGTCTGCATCACATGAAGACCTGGAAAATCAGTTTTATAATATCCCTAAAGTGAGAATTGTATTTATATTTTAATAATTACCAAATATTAACAAATGTTGCTCATTATGTTTTTCTGATGATTTTCTCACAAAGTGTTCACGAGTCATACCTTTCATAATTTGTTGAGATTATTAATTAAGCTTTATTAAACATTTAACTACTTCAGTGCATTGATACCACAGATACCACTGATGTTTTTCATTGAGTACAAATACATTTATTAATTGTTTTTCATTTCTTGTTTGATGATTAACTTTTGAAAATGCAGTTTTTAGTAATGTTATCATTAACACACATAAATATTGTGAGTCACACACAGAAGACACTTTTAGGAAAATGTCGTCACTATATTGTTAATATTATTGTATTTTATAATACATGTTATATTCCTTTTACTTTTTTTTTGCTCAAACATATTTTCTCTTTAATGTGACAGTGATCTGGTGTTGAAATCATTAGTGGTGTGAGGGCTCCTCCTCTGGTGGCTTCATGTTACAAGTGTTCAGACACTGAGAGGTTTTTGTTCAGGTCTACTGATGGTTTGTGTTATTGTGGCTCTCTGGCACAGTAATACACAGCAGTGTCTTCAGGCTGCACATTCTGTCCAGTTAGAGTCACTGTTTTGCTGGAAGAGTCTAAACTGATACTGAACTTGTTCTTCAGTGAATCTTTGTAGTATGTGGTGTAGCCATCACCAGCACGTCCAATCCATTCCAGTCCTTTCCCTGCAGGCTGTCTGATCCAAGCTGTGGGGTAGCTGCCAAGAGAATAAGAGACCTGACAGGTGATGGTCAGACGTTGACCTGGCTGCACAGTCACAGAGGCTGGCTGTGTCAACTGTTGACACTTCACACCTGTTAAAAAAAAGAAAAAGTTTTGTTACAAAAAATTGAAGCAGAATTGTTGATTTTGAGAAATCCAGAGAGACTCACATCCAGCTGTCAACAGCAGCAGCAGAGCTACAGACAACATGGTTTATGTTGAAACTGAAGAGATATGAACTTCACTAACAGCCTGATGTGATGTTTTTATAGCCAAGTAACAAGGGAGCTCACTGAGTTTGCATATAGTCAAACATGTGAAGCATCAACACTGGTCTAACTGCAGCCAATAGAAGAGTCTGTTCAGTGTTATTATATCTGCAGAGTGAAAACAGGGTTTTCCAGCTTGGTCAGTGGCACTAAGCTTCAAACTCTGACTACAAACCCCTGTAGCATCAGTTTTGCACGTGTCAGTGACGGCGTGTCAATATACACTTGTTACATGCATAGTGTCTTTTCAAAATGGTTGATGTTAACTTGACTAACGACTCGCGTGACTAGCAAGTGACATGACAAAGCTTCAACGTTTCTTTTTTTGTTTTGCACGGGACAAGAACAAATATCTTCACTGTATATTAAATATTATAATTATTATTGTGTTTTATAATACATGTTATATTCCTTTTACTTTTTTGTTGCTCAAACATATTTTCTCTTTACTGTGACAGTGATCTGGTGTTGAAATCATTAGTGGTGTGAGGGCTCCTCCTCTGGTGGCTTCATGTTACAAGTGTTCAGACACTGAGAGGTTTTTGTTCAGGTCTACTGATGGTTTGTGTTATTGTGGCTCTCTGGCACAGTAATACACAGCAGTGTCTTCAGGCTGCACATTCTGTCCAGTTAGAGTCACTGTTTTGCTGGAAGAGTCTAAACTGATACTGAACTTGTTCTTTAGTGAATCTTTATAGTATGAAGCTCCAGTGTATTTCATTCCAATCCATTCCAGTCCTTTTCCTGCAGGCTGTCTGATCCAAGCTGTGTAGTAGCTGCTGACATCATAAGAGACCTGACAGGTGATGGTCAGACGTTGACCTGGCTGCACAGTCACAGAGGCTGGCTGTGTCAACTGTTCACACTTCACACCTGTTAAAAAAAGGAAATGTTTTGTTACAATTATTGAAGCAGAATTGTTGATTTTGAGAAATCCAGAGAGACTCACATCCAGCTGCCAACAGCAGCAGCAGAGCTACAGACAACATGGTTTATGTTGAAATTGAAGAGATATGAACTTCACTAACAGCCTGATGTGATGTTTTTATAGCCAAGTAACAAGGGAGCTCACTGAGTTTGCATATAATCAAACATATGAAGCATCAACACCGGTCTAACTGCAGCCAATAGAAGAGTCTGTTCAGTGTTATTATATCTGCAGAGAGAAACTATAGTTTTCATGCCTGAAAATCAACTCTGCTTTATATTTTATATTATTATATTTTACTTCATTTTGAAAATGTTCCTGTATTTACAGAATCAAACAACCGTTAACTTTGCTTTTAATCATCAATGCCCATTAGCCAGAGCTAATTAATGCTTTAATTACAATAAGGTTGTCTTATAATTGTTGTGAATCATGATAAACTGTCCAAACACTCTTTGACATGTGTTTTCAAAGCCCTGATGCTTCATGCTTCTCATACAGAGATGAGTGTTGAGTGATCATATTCTCCACATCAATCCCTCCTTGAAGAAGATATTGACACTAGTGAGATCCAAAGAACAAAGAAGGACTGATCATCTCAGGTGTACTTGATTCATTTTAGAGTCAAGTTTAGAAGCCCATCAGAGTCTGGTGTCTTTGAGGAAAACATTATTCCTCCATTTTCTTTCAGATAATCAACTTTTTAAAATGTATCATTTTTTAGATTCGGCTGAAGTTGCGATTTAACTGAATAAATATCTAAACATTTTTGTAAAAGTCTTTTTTTTTCTCCTTTTTTCATGTTTCTCATTTCAGGATTTTGTGATGTATTCAGAAAAAAAGTGTACAAACTGCTATTCACTTGGAAGCTTTGTATTTTTATTACCAAAATGTAATTTTCTTGCTTGAACTTCTTGCATCCTCATTAAGACACATTAAGAGACCCAGTCTCATTACACTTATACACAGAATTTAATCATTTTTATTTATTACAAAATAGAAACACTGAGACAACTGAATGTTCCCAGAATAGAGGAAGTAGTTTTTGAACGACTCTCCTATTATTGTCTCTCACTGTGTCTCTTCTGGCGCAGTAATACACTGCTGTGTCCTCGGTCTTCAGACTGTTCATCTGTAGATAGAGTTTACTGCTGGAGTCATCTCTGGAGATGGTGAATCTACTCTGGACTGACTGGGAGTAATAGATAGGAGTACTAGATGTGCCCATATAAGCGATCCACTCCAGTCCTTTTCCAGGAGCCTGTCTGATCCAGCTCATAGCGTAGCTGCTGAATGTGAATCCAGATGTTGTACAAGTCAGTCTGTGTGATTCTCCAGGCCTTTTAATCACTGGTTCAGATTCTGTCAGAGTCTGACCATCAACACCTGTCAAGAGAATAGAAAATGTGAAATAAGGTGGTGAAGCAAAGAAAAGCCATCAAAGACAAAGATCAGTGACTATCTTCACCTGCCCAGCAGATAGTTAAGAGCAGCAGTCCTGTCCTATAGTCCATCATGTTACACTGTGTGTCCACTGTCCTCTGTCCTCCTCTCTGCAGTCACATAAGTAGAGCTGGAAGACGTCTGAGTTTTGCATTGACTCCTCCTCACAGGGAGCATAGAACTAGAATGCACTTGGCTCTCAGTTTATTGTTTGGTGGAAGTGTAGAATCAGTTTCCTCCAAGTCAGTTGATTTTAAGTTTGTCTGACATATTTTAATTCAATTTGCGTTAAAGGAACCGTGTGTAACATTTAGGGGGATTATTTGGCAGAAATGGAATATAATATTCATAACTATGTTTTCTTTAGTTGATAATGACTGAGCTGCGGTGGAGACACTGAAGTGAACCAGGGGAAGTGAAGATTACTCGAGTTGACGACTACTTCACTTGTTACTGTTGCTGTTGTAACAGTGCTTACAACTTTATTGCTTACTGCAATAAAGCACAAAGCCAAAACTTTATCAATACATACAATACCAATGTGAAACGTGTTTCAGTCGGCTCTGTCCGCACACAAACGCAGCATGATCGGCCCAATGCATTTAAAAAATATAAAGATATATCTGATGTCTGTGTTCTTCATTATTGATTATTATCATTTATGAACTTCACTCAGAAATGTGTGTTTTATTGACATTTTAGATTCGCTTCCAGTGAGAGATTAATGACTTTATGAAGTGACTTTGCTGTTGTAAAGATAACTGTTGCTGCTTTAGAAACAATTAGTTATATCTAAATAATGAATACATTCTTATCCTGTTCTGAATTTATTTGTTTTTAAAATGTTATGTGTGTTTTTAAAGGCAATTATTTAGTCATTAAGAAGAACAGAGTATTGATAAGAGTAGCTCCTTACCAGAGGGCCACCGTAGTTCTTGTCGTCATGTTTTATCATACACCAATGTTTAGAACATATTGTGGATCGTGGACCTTTCTCATTATATTTTGATCCACATAAGCTCGCTCTGTGATCAACTATTTTTCAATATTTTTCTCTTTTCAAACTGATTTTGTTTAATTTATGGTTTGTACTTGTGTATTCATATTTGAGATAGTGAGCTACAACTTGTATCACATGAATCACATGAATCACATGAAGCTACAGTCACTACTGATCCAGCTATAACAATTTTATATTTGTCGGATATTTTTTTATTCATACTTTTATTAGATATTGTTTATGGTTGATGCTGGCCTTGATCATGATTTTATTAAAAACAACAGATACAAAAAATAGAAGTATTTCTTAGTATATTAACACAGTAAGAATTAGTATTGTAGGATTTTGTACAGCTGCTCAACCAGCTCCAGTCACTGTGGGTCTCGAGCACAATAATAAACAGCAGAATCTTCCGTCTTCAGACTGTTCATCTGCAGATACAGCTGCTGTCTGCTGTTGTCTCTGGAGACGGTAAACCGGCCTTTGACTGACTGAGAGTAGTAGATATAAGCACTATCACTGCTGATATAAGCGATCCACTCCAGTCCTTTTCCAGGAGCCTGTCTGACCCAGTGCATACGGTAGTCACTGAATGTGAATCCAGATGTTGTACAAGTCAGTCTGTGTGATTCTCCAGGCCTTTTAACCACTGGTTCAGATTCTGTCAGAGTCTGACCATCAACACCTGTCAAGAGAATAGAAAATGTGAAATAAGGTGGTGACACAAAGAAAAGCCATCAAAGACAAAGATCAGTGACTATTTTCACCTGCCCAGCAGATAGTTAAGAGCAGCAGTCCTGTCCTATAGTCCATCATGTTACACTGTGTGTCCACTGTCCTCTGTCCTCCTCTCTGCAGTCACATAAGTAGAGGTGGAAGACGTCTGAGTTTTGCATTGACTCCTCCTCACAGGAAGGACACAGCTGGATCAGACTTGAATCTTTTCCTGTAATTTGTGAATAAATATTAGTTGTAATGTGTTGATAAAAGTCACAATCAAGTAACTAAAAAGCAACATTTAATAGTAATATAAATATAAATTTGTTCTGAGTTTGTCACAGTATGTTTCAGTCAAATTTAAATGATCAACAAATCGGCAAGTATTCAAAAAAAGATTTGTTTTAATTTAAATGGTGAAAAACAGTTTAACTGTCTGACTCCACAACTGGATACTATAGTTAAATCTTTTCTCATGTTTTAAGCTGTTATTTTAACATGAATAATGTGTTTAGAAACAGATTTCAGATTGTACTTTACCCTGACATATGTACTGTAGATCCACTGTTTATACTGATCAATGGTTGGATCATTAGATTAGGTCAAAAAAGTAACTTGGGTTTGATTTGGACAAATATACAATCATCAGTAGTTGTCTTGTAGTGTTTATGTCAGTTGACATATTGTGGTTCTTTGCAGCGCTTCCGCCACCTATGTAAAAAAAACAAAACAAGAAAAACAAACGATGACATTCTGCTCTAGCTACCATCATATTTCAGATCTCCTAACTCTTTGTAAAAATGTGTTCTTTAAATATTTTGTAAAGCTTCTCTGGTGACTTTAAACAGTTTGTATGTCTGGCACAGTAATACACAGCAGTGTCTTCAGGTTTCACCTTTTGTCCGTTTAGAGTCACTGTTGCTGTTCACACTTCACACCTGTGGAGGAAAACCTTTTGAATATTGAAACAGTTTATTAACAGTGAGCAGCTGTGAGTCAATTATATTCTGATCCGATATTTTCAAGCTAGCTGTCTCATCAAATATTGTTTCAGCTTGTTTCTCTTAATCTCCTTTCAAACTTGTTTCATGAAATTCATGGTTTGTATACTTGTGAATATTAAATTGGCAATTGTGTATTTTATAAAGCATTAACAATTGAAATAACTCTGTCATTAACTGTATTGTAAGTGATGAAACATCATTAAAATATATATAGATAAATGTGGATGGATTAAAGTACTTTTGCAGGTGGTGAGAAAACCCAGATTTCATTAAGATCACTTTGCTGTTTGTTGGAAACTGGTCCAGTTTGATCTCACTCCAAACTCCTGTCAGTAAGAACATTGTGATCATCATCCTTCACACTTATATATCTCAGGGTGGACATTTACAGAAGCAGTGAAGCAGATTTTTAATAACTCCCAATAATTAACTTCTTACATGGCATAGTAAACTTAACATAATAATGTTTAAGTCTCATCATCTTATGATGAGACTTAAACATGAATTTGTATTAAGTCATCAGAGTGATGGCTTTATTACAAGAAAAGAAAAGGTGGAATTTGAATCTCAGACATTTCAAATTGTTAATGAACACAAACATTTCTGTAGTTTGACTAATCAACTGCCACTAATGCAGTTATGATTCAGATGATAACTGCTTGTTGTTTTTTGTTGTTTGTTTTTTTAAATAATGCTGTAATGTAAGAGAAACTGACTTTCTGAGGATTCATTTCTGCTGTAGTTGGATCACAAGCTTTTAAAACTGAGCTGTGAGCTGATTTGATTCCATCGATGTCCTACTCTCCTTACTGTCATCTGACTCCATGTCTTCTACTGTCACCTGTAGGTACTTGTGAAAACATATTGTTGAGGTTTTTGTAAAGCCTCTCTGCTTCCTTTAACCAGTGTGCATCTTTGGCACAGTAATACACAGCAGAGTCCTCTGGCTTCAAATTGGACAGTCTCAGATGCACCATGCTGTTGCTGTCATCTCTACTGATTTCTACACGGCCTTGCACACTGCTGGCATAAGTGTTTCTACTAGCACTAGAAAAGCCAACCCCTATCCATTCCAGAGCTTTTCCTGCAGGTTGTCTTATCCAGCTCATAGCACAGCAGCTAAATGTGAAGCCAGATCCCCTGCAGGAGAGACTGAGAGTCTCCCCGGGCTGTTTCACTACTGAACTGGAAGGGATGGACTCCATCTTCTGACCTGTGCAACCTGATGAGATGAAAGGAGAGAAGAACCACAGAAGAAAGTCAGACAGTCATCAGGGAAGTTTTCTGCTCCACCATTATTGGGTGTTGTCTGATAAAAGATGAAACAGGAGAACTCACAGGGCAGAGAGAGAGCCAGCAGCAGAAGAGTGAGAGTGTTCTTCATCCTCAGGCTGGAGATGTGACCTCTGATGCTCCACACAAAGTACAAGAGCAGTCAGCAGGACTGAAGTACTCTGCACCCACTGAAGATTTGCATCAGGGTATCATGAGGAGGAGTGGCTCCTGAACCGGCACTCTGTTGTAGTTTAATTTAGTTGAATCATTTATATTCCTTTTTTTTGCCGCTTGTCCTTCTATGTGGAATACAATATCACAGCCAGAGACATGAGCACTTTCTGTTTTTTTGTAGAGTTTTATCATAAAAAATAGAAAGAATGTGTGGTACTTGTTAAGTTGAACTAGTAAAGTTAGTAATATAATGTCAAGTTTGTGGTTGAGACACATGGTTGTTGAGTATTTGTGCAGGTCTGTTGGTGGTTTGTATCACTGTGGGCTGACGTACACAGTAATACACAGCTGTGTCCTCAGGCTGCAGATTCTGTCCTGTTAATGTCACCGAGCTAGTAGAGGTGTGTGTGTGGTAAAGGAACTTGTTCTTTAGAGCATCATTTTGATTAAAGTCTCCTCCACCCCACCGATGTAAAATCCAGTCCATCGGTTTTCCTTCACACTGTCTGATCCAACCTGTTGCATAGCTGTCATCAGTCAAAGAATAACCAGAGACCTGACAGCTGATGGTCAAAGACTGTCCAGGCTGCACAACCATTGAGTCTGGCTGGATGAGATCAAGACTGTTCACACCTGTGGAAACACAAATCAACATTATCTCCATCAGACATCTGACTATTCAGTGTTTCTAATGTGTTTATGAGTGAGAATCCACTGAAAGCTCCTCACAGGATCCAGCTGCCAGCAGCAGAATCAGAGCTACAGAGAACATGGTTGATGTTGAAGCTGAAGTGACGTGAGCTCTTCTCTCCTCTCACTGACACAAACACACAAACACAAACACACACACATTTATTTATGAGGAAACACATGAGGAGGCTGATTTACATAATGGTGACAGTAAATCAGCTGACTAAAGCATATTAACATAATTTCAAATGTAGCTGACATGTTCAGCTGTTCTCACAAAGACTATAGTGGAACTTGAATCTCAGATAAACTCACTTTTAGATTGTTGATGAAACCTTTCTGTAATTTGATGTCATCTAACATCACTTTGAATTAAAGACTCTTGATCCTGTCACTAATGCAGTTATGATTGAAATTATAATTATATGTTTGTTTATTTTTTAAAGAAACTGTTTTATGGAAGTGAAACTGACTTTTTGAGGATTCATTTCTACAAGTCAATTTATTCCATCACTTGGAAGACTATATACATTATACAATGATGTGTATATATATATATATATATATATATATATATATATATATATATATATATATATATATATAGATATACACACATTTATATAAATGTATTGATAAAAACTGTTTCCGTTAGATTAGGAACTATTTATAAAACCTAAGTCTCTCTCCCTTTCTACAGTGATCTGGTGTTGAAATCATTAGTGGTGTGAGGGCTCCTCCTCTGGTGGCTTCATGTTACAAGTGTTCAGACACTGAGAGGTTTTTGTTCAGGTTTACTGATGGTTTGTGTTATTGTGGCTCTCTGGCACAGTAATACACAGCAGTGTCTTCAGGCTGCACATTCTGTCCAGTTAGAGTCACTGTTTTGCTGGAAGAGTCTAAACTGATACTGAACTTGTTCTTCAGTGAATCTTTGTAGTATGTGGTGGAGCCAACAGCGGCATGTCCAATCCATTCCAGTCCTTTCCCTGCAGGCTGTCTGATCCAAGCTGTGTAGTAGCTGCTAACAGAATAAGAGACCTGACAGGTGATGGTCAGACGTTGACCTGGCTGCACAGTCACAGAGGCTGGCTGTGTCAACTGTTCACACTTCACACCTGTTAAAAAAAGAAGATTTGTTATAACATCATCAAGTTATACAAGAAGAACGACTGACTTTGATAAATCAAGAAAAACTCACATCCAGCTGCCAACAGCAGCAGCAGAGCTACAGACAACATGGTTTATGTTGAAACTGACGAGCTGTGAACTCAACTGACTGACTGATGTGATGTTTTTATAGCTGAGCAACAAGGAAGCTCATTGAGTTTGCATAGAATCAGACATATCAGAATCAGCAACACAGTGAAATTTGTAGACAGTAAGATCACACTGCAGAGTACAAAGGGTGCTGGAATACATAATGATAAATGTAACAGATTGCTTTATATACATGAGGTAGGTGGATATGACAGTATACAGTGTATGCATCGATGCAATCATTTTTGTTAAACTGGTGCCAATAGAAGAGTCTGTTCAGTGTTAATATATCTGCAGAGTGATAACATGCGTTGAAATCACCTCTACTTTACATTTGATATTTTCATTTCATGACACACTCAATTATAGCAGTTTGAAAACGTCCCTGCATTCACAGAAATGAAACAACTGTTAGCTTTGTTTTGCTATTGTCATTTGTTAACTCCTTACTGCATTTATTCATGCACTTATTTGCCTACTTACTGGACTTACTGACTGTATATGCGTCAACAGAAATATAGTGACAGCAGCCAGTAACATGTAAATAGTGAAAATGAAGCCTGATGCTGCTGGTTTGCAGATTTGAATCCTAGACTTTTAGTGGCTTCTGTGTTTTCAGATGTTTGAAGACACAGACACAACAGCAGATCTGAATGTGTTCTCTAAGTAACAGGAGAGAGAAACTTGATGCTGACTGCCCTCTGGTGACTTCATAAAAGAAACATTTTTTACTCTCATATTGTGACTCTTTCTATATTCCAAATCATTTGCATATTTTGTTTTCATTTGTATTTGTAGAAGTTACATTTCAGCAATCAGATTGTTGTCTTTGGTCCTTTCATGAACAAGTTATCTTTATGGTGTTTTCATGTGTTTTCATGAATGAGCAGGGAAACGATTCATTTATTGTCGACATAAAACAACTTGTGAAAAATGTATTATAAATTAATTAATAAAAGGTATAAATGTAATGGAAAAAAAGAATGAATAATATTCATGCTTAGGTTCTAACAGCCCAGTAAGAATGAGCGCTGTAGGATTTTGTACAGCTGCTCAACCAGCTCCATTCACTGTGAGTCTCTAGCACAATAATAAACAGCAGAATCTTCAGTCTTCAGACTGTTCATCTGCAGATACACCTGCTGTCTGCTGTTGTCTCTGGAGATGGTAAACCGGCCTTGAACTGACTGAGAGTAGTAAGTGCTAGTGGTTTGTATTGTAGCAACCCACTCCAGTCCTTTTCCAGGAGCCTGTCTGACCCAGTTCATATAGTAGCTGCTGAATGTGAATCCAGATGTTGTACAAGTCAGTCTGTGTGATTCTCCAGGCCTTTTAATCACTGGTTCAGATTCTGTCAGAGTCTGACCATCAACACCTAATAAGATATAATAAAAAAAAAACATCATGAGAAATATGTCAGTTACATGAATGGAAACTTTGTCAAATCAAGAATTGTCAAAATCTTCACCTGCCCAGCAGATAGTTAAGAGCAGCAGTCCTGTCCTATAGTCCATCATGTTACACTGTGTGTCCACTGTCCTCTGTCCTCCTCTCTGCAGTCACATAAGTAGAGCTGGAAGACGTCTGAGTTTTGAATTGACTCCTCCTCACAGGGAGGATATACTTCATTAGGCTTTGCATACATGAAAAAATATATACTGTATATTTAATTGAGGTGAAAGGAATGACTGTAGTCAAATATAACAAAATACATATATTCAAGTCGTGTACTGAAAGGGTGGAGTCAGTGATTCTTGAGACAGTTTGTTGATATCTGAACTCTTGATTTACCTTCACTCTCACTCCCACTGCCGTTCTTCTTCATGACTGTGAATGAGCATCAGCTCTTGCTGATTGGCTGGAATAGTGCTGTTTGGCTCAGCCCGAGCTCCTTTGTTTGTTTCCCATTTACAGAGCTGGGGCTTTTCTTCAGTGCACACACAAAACAGACAGCTAGTGGACCCTGAGGACATATTCACTGAATTTGACCAAAAGTGCATTGGATTAGAATCGCTGACCTCACCTTTAAGTACAAATTCAACTTGACTTGAGTATTTCCAATTCATGCAACTTTAAACTTCTATTCCATGTCATCTCAGTGGAAAATACAAACAAAATGAAAGTTCCTTTTTCGTAACTTTAGCTAAAATATCTGAATTCTTCTTTCAACATTGGTGAATGAGCATCCTGCAATCGGTGACCTGTCCAGGTCAATAGTAAGGCCACTCACTCAACTAAACAACGTATCAACTACACCCTGCAGCAGAATACGCACTGCACTCTCATGTCTCTCTGACTAACCCAACACACATGCAAAGGCTCAAACCCAACACACACAGAACTCATGGCTCTGCTTCTTCTTTTCATTGCCTTCCTGGTATTTAAGAAGAGGAGAGACAATGTCTTGCTTAAATCTAGGTTCATACGAAAGACACTCAATCAAAGTTGTCCAAATGGGGTTCAGTTAGGTCCACAAAGACACATGATGACTGGCTCTCTTAGCGCAACCTGTTGCTGCTCTGGATGGCTGTCATTTAGAGTGGAAAGTTGTCTCTTGTACTCAGCATTCATATTTGTGAATAAATGATTTGCAGTTTGAATAATGAAAACTGCTGGGCATTAGTAAGCATTTAAAAGACATTTTAGTGACAATTGCAAGTGACAAATAATTGTGTTGTGATTTTATAGACCTTGAACATTTTGCTCTTGAGGCTTTTTAGGGGGCTGAAGTATTAATCAGGTATCTCAGAACCCCCGTGACCCCCCTTATTTTGCACACTGCTCTAGCCCCTTCGCTAAAAAAAAGCTAGTCTAGTGAAGGGATGGATGGATGGAATGTTAATTGTATGTTCCTCTAATTGAGCACATTGAAGTCTTAGCTGACATGTTTCAATTGCACATGTCTAAAATGCTTTATATCAAGATCCCATTCATGTTTCTTTCAGAGAAGCAGAAATCATGCTTGAGGTCTCACTCCCTGTCATTTCATCAACATCTTGAACGCTGTCTCAACATCAGCTGTACTGCTCTCAATCACCCTCTCCGCTCTCTACCTCCACACTCCTTCCTTCAACCCCTTTCCTCTGAGGCCAACCTCCTGTCTCCATCATCCAGGACCAAGCTGCTCCAATCATTTCATGTTCAAGGAGTTACTCCAAACTCCCCTTTCAAACATTTTCAATGCTAGATCTTACATACTCAGCTATTTTTCACCTGTATTTGATTTTGTTGTTTTGGGTTCTTTAATTTGTCATGTATGGCGTCTGAGTATCTTGAAAAGTGCTCTGATGTGGTTTTTTAACAAAATATTTTCTTGTCCTTATTATTTTGTGATAGTGGAGAATAGTTATTAATGTCATGGAGAATAAATATTAATATAGTTACAATTTGTATCCCTGTAATAGACCCTGTTTAGAGACATTTTGGTCATAAAATAATAAAAACTATTTTCATTAAAATCAGTGGTTCAGGACAAGTGATACTGAGACAACTGAATGCTCCCAGTGGTGGTGATGAATAGAGGAAGTAGTTTTTGAACGACTCTCCTATTATTGTCTCTCACTGTGGGTCTCTGGCGCAGTAATACACTGCTGTGTCCTCGGTCTTCAGACTGTTCATCTGTAGATAGAGTTTACTGCTGGAGTCATCTCTGGAGATGGTGAATCTACCCTGGACTGACTGGGAGTAATAGATAGAAGAACTGCCTGTTTGTACAAAAGCGATCCACTCCAGTCCTTTTCCAGGAGCCTGTCTGACCCAGTTCATAGCGTAGCTGCTGAATGTGAATCCAGATGTTGTACAAGTCAGTCTGTGTGATTCTCCAGGCCTTTTAACCACTGGTTCAGATTCTGTCAGAGTCTGACCATCAACACCTGTCAAGAGAATAGAAAATGTGAAATAAGGTGGTGACACAAAGAAAAGCCATCAAAGACAAAGATCAGTGACTATCTTCACCTGCCCAGCAGATAGTGAAGAGCAGCAGTCCTGTCCTATAGTCCATCATGTTACACTGTGTGTCCACTGTCCTCTGTCCTCCTCTCTGCAGTCACATAAGTAGAGCTGGAAGACGTCTGAGTTTTGCATTGACTCCTCCTCACAGGAAGGACAAAGCTGGATCAGACTTAGATCTTTTCCTGTAATTTGTGAATAAATATTAGTTGTAATGTGTTGATAAAAGTCACAATTAAGTAACTAATTTGCAACATTTAATAGTAATATAAATATAAATTTGTTCTGAGTTTGTTTCAGTCAAATTTGAATGATCAACAAATCGGCAAGTATTCAAAAAACATTTGTTTTAATTTAACTTTGAATTCATCTAAGTTTAATTAGTCCATCCTTCCATTTTCCCCCCTGTTTGTCCTTTTTTTCCCATGTTAAGTGTTTTTTGGGAAGTTCTACTACTTTGAACTACTTTGAATGTGTTGTGTGCTTTCATCACTTTGTTTGTGGTCACTTGTCATTATCATCCCTCATAGACAATATCACTCATTTTGTATCTATTTTTTTCATCAGTAATTCAATTAGATTCATATTAAGATAAGAAATATAAGATGGGCAAACATCAGATGTAATTAATGGGGTATTTTAATTTATTTTAATTCAGAATGCTTTCTATCAGTGACTGATACAGTAGCAGCTGCAGGAGTTTGTGTACAGCTCTGTGGCTTCCTGTATCACTGTGGCCTTCGAGCGCAATAATAAACAGCAGAGTCTTCAGTCGTCAGACTGTTCTTCTGCAGAGACACCTGGTCCACGTTGTTGTCTCTGGAAATGGTGAAGCGATTCTGGACTGACGTGGAATAAGCTTTAATGCCTCCACTCGGAGCAGAAATGTGGGCAACCCACTCCAGTCCTTTTCCTTCAGCTTGTCTGATCCAGCTGATAACAGCATCGTCATCTGATATTCCTGCATATGTACAGGTCAGTGTGTGGGATTCTCCAGGGCGCTTTACCACCGATTCAAACTCAGTCAGAGTCTGACTGGAAACACCTGGAGAGAAAAGCAGTTTAATCAGAACAGAGCCAAACACACACAGTTGACATATTTTTCTAACTAAATTTGAATTGATAGAACAATAGTGAAAGTCTTCACCTGCCCAGCAGATAGTGAAGAGCAGCAGTCCTGTCCTATAGTCCATCATGTTACACTGTGTGTCCACTGTCCTCTGTCCTCCTCTCTGCAGTCACATAAGTAGAGCTGGAAGACGTCTGAGTTTTGCATTGACTCCTCCTCACAGGGAGCATAGAACTAGAATGCACTTGGCTCTCAGTTTATTGTTTGGTGGAAGTGTAGAATCAGTTTCCTCCAAGTCAGTTGATTTTAAGTTTGTCTGACATATTTTAATTCAATTTGCGTTAAAGGAACCGTGTGTAACATTTAGGGGGATTATTTGGCAGAAATGGAATATATTATTCATAACTATGTTTTCTTTAGTTGATAATGACTGAGCTGCGGTGGAGACACTGAAGTGAACCAGGGGAAGTGAAGATTACTCGAGTTGACGACTACTTCACTTGTTACTGTTGCTGTTGTAACAGTGCTTACAACTTTATTGCTTACTGCAATAAAGTACAAAGCCAAAACTTTATCAATACATACAATACCAATGTGAAACGTGTTTCAGTCGGCTCTGTCTGCACATAAACGCAGCATGATCGGCCCAATGCATTTAAAAAATATAAAGATATATCTGATGTCTGTGTTCTTCATTATTGATTATTATCATTTATGAACTTCACTCAGAAATGTGTGTTTTATTGACATTTTAGATTCGCTTCCAGTGAGAGATTAATGACTTTATGAAGTGACTTTGCTGTTGTAAAGATAACTGTTGCTGCTTTAGAAACAATTAGTTATATTTAAATAATGAATACATTCTTATCCTGTTCTGAATTTATTTGTTTTTAAAATGTTATGTGTGTTTTTAAAGGCAATTATTTAGTCATTAAGAAGAACAGAGTATTGATAAGAGTAGCTCCTTACCAGAGGGCCACCGTAGTTCTTGTCATCATGTTTTATCATACACCAATGTTTAGAACATATTGTGGATCGTGGACCTTTCTCATTATATTTTGATCCACATAAGCTCGCTCTGTGATCAACTATTTTTCAATATTTTTCTCTTTTCAAACTGATTTTGTTTAATTTATGGTTTGTACTTGTGTATTCATATTTGAGATAGTGAGCTACAACTTGTATCACATGAATCACATGAAGCTGCAGTCACTACTGATCCAGCTATAACAATTTTATATTTGTCGGATATTTTTTTATTCATACTTTTATTAGATATTGTTTATGGTTGATGCTGGCCTTGATCATGATTTTATTAAAAACAACAGATACAAAAAATGGAAGTATTTCTTAGTATATTAGCACAGTAAGAATTAGTATTGTAGGATTTTGTACAGCTGCTCAACCAGCTCCAGTCACTGTGGGTCTCGAGCACAATAATAAACAGCAGAATCTTCCGTCTTCAGACTGTTCATCTGCAGATACAGCTGCTGTCTGCTGTTGTCTCTGGAGACGGTAAACCGGCCTTGAACTGACTGAGAGTAGAAGATATTGTCACTGTCATATTCGATGCTCGCCATCCACTCCAGTCCTTTTCCAGGAGCCTGTCTGATCCAGGCCATCCAAGAGCTGCCAAAGTTAAATCCAGAGGCTGTACAGATCAACCTGTGTGATTCTTCAGGCCTTTTAACCACTGGTTCAGATTCTGTCAGAGTCTGACCATCAACACCTGTCAAGAGAATAGAAAATGTGAAATAAGGTGGTGACACAAAGAAAAGCCATCAAAGACAAAGATCAGTGACTATCTTCACCTGCCCAGCAGATAGTTAAGAGCAGCAGTCCTGTCCTATAGTCCATCATGTTACACTGTGTGTCCACTGTCCTCTGTCCTCCTCTCTGCAGTCACATAAGTAGAGCTGGAAGACGTCTGAGTTTTGCATTGACTCCTCCTCACAGGTAGGACACAGCTGGATCAGACTTGAATCTTTTCCTGTAATTTGTGAATAAATATTAGTTGTAATGTGTTGATAAAACTCACAATCAAGTAACTAAAAAGCAACATTTAATAGTAATATAAATATAAATTTGTTCTGAGTTTGTCACAGTATGTTTCAGTCAAATTTGAATGATCAACAAATCGGCAAGTATTCAAAAAAGATTTGTTTTAATTTAAATGGTGAAAAACAGTTTAACTGTCTGACTCCACAACTGGATACTATAGTTAAATCTTTTCTCATGTTTTAAGCTGTTATTTTAACATGAATAATGTGTTTAGAAACAGATTTCAGATTGTACTTTACCCTGACATATGTACTGTAGATCCACTGTTTATACTGATCAATGGTTGGATCATTAGATTAGATCAAAAAGTAACTTGGGTTTGATTTGGACAAATATACAATCATCAGTAGTTGTGTTCGACTGTTTATGTCAGTTGACATATCGTGGTTCTTTGCAGCGCTTCCGCCACCTATGTAAAAAAAAAAAAAAAAAAAAACAAACGATGATATTCTGCTCTAGCTACCATCATATTTCAGATCTCCTAACTCTTTGTAAAAATGTGTCCTTTAAATATTTTGTAAAGCTTCTCTGGTTACTTCTCTGGTAAGTTTGTGGTTGAGACACATGGTTGTTGAGTATTTGTGTAGGTCTGTTGGTGGTTTGTATCACTGTGGGCTGACGTACACAGTAATACACAGCTGTGTCCTCAGGCTGCAGATTCTGTCCTGTTAATGTCACCGAGCTAGTAGAGGTGTGTGTGTGGTAAAGGAACTTGTTCTTCAGAGCATCATTTTGATTAAAGTCTCCTCCACCCCACCGATGTAAAATCCAGTCCATCGGTTTTCCTTCACACTGTCTGATCCAACCTGTTGCATAGCTGTCATCAGTCAAAGAATAACCAGAGACCTGACAGCTGATGGTCAAAGACTGTCCAGGCTGGACAACCATTGAGTCTGGCTGGATGAGATCGAGACTGTTCACACCTGTGGAAACACAAATCAACATTATCTCCATCAGACATCTGACTATTCAGTGTTTCTAATGTGTTTATGAGTGAGAATCCACTGAAAGCTCTTCACAGGATCCAGCTGCCAGCAGCAGAATCAGAGCTACAGAGAACATGGTTGATGTTGAAGCTGAAGTGATGTGAGCTCTTCTCTCCTCTCCCTGACACACAAACACACACAAACACACACACACACACACACACACACACACACACACACACACACACACACACACACACACACACACACATTTATTTATGAGGTAACACATGAGGAGGCTGATTTACATAATGATGACAGTAAATCAACTGAATGAAATTCATTCAAATGAATCAAAACGAAGATGAAACGATCAGATGAATCTCTGACAAACACCCTTTTAAGTTGTTGATGAAAACAAACTTTTTAGTAGTTTGACAAATAAACATCATCATGTATTTGGCTACAGACAACTGACTCATCCACTAATGCAGCTATGATTCATATAATAATTGTGTGGGATTTTTTTTTGGAAATAATGACATCATGGAAGAAAAACTGACATCTTAAGGATTCATTGGTAGTTAGATCACAAGCTTTTCCAATCAAGTTTAGAGATGTATTTATGAACAGTGAGGTGGTGTTGAAATCATTAGTGGTGTGAGGGCTCCTCCTCTGGTGGCTTCATGTTACAAGTGTTCAGACACTGAGAGGTTTTTGTTCAGGTCTACTGATGGTTTGTGTTATTGTGGCTCTCTGGCACAGTAATACACAGCAGTGTCTTCAGGCTGCACATTCTGTCCATTTAGAGTCACTGTTTTGCTGGAAGAGTCTAAACTGATACTGAACTTGTTCTTCAGTGAATCTTTGTAGTATGTGGTGTAGCCATCACGGGCATATCCAATCCATTCCAGTCCTTTCCCTGCAGGCTGTCTGATCCAAGCTGTGCGGTAGCTGCTAAGAGCATAAGAGACCTGACAGGTGATGGTCAGACGTTGACCTGGCTGCACAGTCACAGAGGCTGGCTGTGTCAACTGTTCACACTTCACACCTGTGGAGGAAAACATTGAATATTGTATTAATGTAATGACAGTGATCAGTCATTGTACTGTGATGTTGTTGTCTCTGCCTCAGTGAGACTCACAGGATCCAGCAGCCAGCAGCAGCAGCAGAGCGACAGAGAACATGTTGGAATTGAGGTTGATCTGATGGGAGCTTCTCCTCTTCTGCTGCAACTGACTCAATGACATCAAGCCTTTAAAGCAGACTGTGAGGAAGTTTGCTTTGCATAGAGAAGGACACTGACAGGCTGTAAAAGAGGGATGAACTCTTCTGTCACTAATAGTCAAAGCTTGGAATAGTGTCATAAACATGTTGACACATGACAGAAAATGTATTTATTATTTAAAACAATAACTTAAAGTGAATTCTTTTATTTCTACACAAAACTTCTAACACAAGTCAGGCATGTCAAACTAACAGATACATTTACACTCAGATCAACAGAATATTTAATGTCTGCTTCAAATACATATGGAAGAGCTGCAATAAAACCTGTGTGAATGAAGCCGTTTTATTGAGACTATGTTCCGCTAAAGTGTGTTGATGATGTTGAACTGAAGTTCAGAATGTGCAGAAAAGAAAGCAAAGTTGAGACTTCGTTGACATGTCAAAGTTTTTGCGTTGCTCCTTCCTGTGTCTGTTCCTGTTATTGTGGCTCTATTGTGTCTTTGACAGAGAGCTTAAGTTTGAGGTTAATGTTTTGATTCTGAATTCTGTTCTGGAATGAACACATACAGTCTTCCTGATACTCAAAGATACTCAAACGATCCTATGGGGTAGTTGTGGTCTATCGGCCCAGTGAGAATGAGCGCTGTAGGATTTTGTACAGCTGCTCAACCAGCTCCAGTCACTGTGAGTCTCTAGCACAATAATAAACAGCAGAATCGTCCGTCTTCAGACTGTTCATCTGCAGATACACCTGCTGTCTGCTGTTGTCTCTGGAGATGGTAAACCGGCCTTTGACTGACTCAGAATAGTAGATGCTGCCACTGCTGTCACTGATAGTAGCAACCCACTCCAGTCCTTTTCCAGCAGCCTGTCTTATCCAAGCGTTCCAGTAATGGCTACTGAACCCTGAATATGTGCAGGTCAGTCTGTGGGCTTCTCCAGGCCTTTTAACCACTGGTTCAGACTCAGTCAGTGTTTGACCCTCAGTACCTACAGGAATTTAAACAGCTCATTAGTTACTTCAAGTCATATGGCCTTGAGGTTTGTCAGAAAAACACTTTGTGTTCTTCCCTGCCCAGTTAATTGACAGGGTGAGAAAAACAACCAAATACTCAGGTCTGATCATTGTGAAAGTTGTTTCTGTCCAGTCTACAGTGTAAATGGCAGTGATTGAGTGTCTGTCCTTCACTCTGCAACACATATGTAGAGATGGAAGAGCTCAGGGATTTGCATTGACTCCTCCTCCGCAAAAAGAAACACTCCACCTCTCACATCTCTGGGGATTCAACCCCCGCTGTTAATAATCAATAATGGAAACATTGCTAAAGGTTCTCTATTCGATATTCAGAACATTAATATAGCAACAAACAAATATATGCTAGGTAAAGATACAGTGGAGGAATGTCTCCTTGAGCAGAGAATGAAGTCGCTCTCCCTCTGTGTGTTGTAATCTGAGCTTTTCTGTGCTTTGTTGACATAGCCGGGCTGGCCGTGAATGCTTTTTAGTGCCTTTTAGTCCACTGGCTGACTCATGGCCACCGCTCTGCACTGCACTCCTTTGACTCTCATATGCTGTTTCAGGTCTGAGACCATTAGTGGTGTGAGGGCTCCTCCTCTGGTGGCTTCATGTTACAAGTGTTCAGACACTGAGAGGTTTTTGTTCAGGTCTACTGATGGTTTGTGTTATTGTGGCTCTCTGGCACAGTAATACACAGCAGTGTCTTCAGGCTGCACATTCTGTCCAGTTAGAGTCACTGTGTTGCTGGAAGAGTCTAAACTGATACTGAACTTGTTCTTCAGTGAATCTTTGTAGTATGTGGTTCCAACTCCATGTTTCATTCCAATCCACTCCAGTCCTTTCCCTGCAGGCTGTCTGATCCAAGCTGTGTAGTAGCTGCTAAGAGCATAAGAGACCTGACAGGTGATGGTCAGACGTTGACCTGGCTGCACAGTCACAGAGGCTGGCTGTGTCAACTGTTCACATTTCACACCTGTTAAAAAAAGGAAATGTTTTGTCACAAAATATACTTGAAGCAGAATTGTTGATTTTGAGAAATCCAGAGAGACTCACATCCAGCTGCCAACAGCAGCAGCAGAGCTACAGACAACATGGTTTATGTTGAAACTGAAGAGATATGAACTTCACTAACAGCCTGATGTGATGTTTTTATAGCCAAGTAACAAGGGAGCTCACTGAGTTTGCATATAGTCAAACATATGAAGCATCATCACTGGTCTAACTGCAGCCAATAGAAGAGTCTGTTCAGTGTTATTATATCTGAAGAGAGAAACTATAGTTTTCATGCCTGAAAATCAACTCTGCTTTATATTTTATATTATTATATTTTATTTCATTTTGAAAATGTTCCTGTATTTACAGAATCAAACAACCATTAACTTTGCTTTTAACGATTAATGCCTATTAGCCAGAGCTAATTAATGCTTTAATTACAATAAGGTTGTCTTATAATTGTTGTGAATCATGATAAACTGTCCTAACACTCTTTGACATTTGTTTTCAAAGCCCTGATGCTTCATGCTTCTCATACAGAGATGAGTGTTGAGTGATCATATTCTCCACATCAATCCCTCCTTGAAGAAGATATTGACACTAGTGAGATCCAAAGAACAAAGAAGGACTGATCATCTCAGGTGTACTTGATTCATTTTAGAGTCAAGTTTAGAAGCCCATCAGAGTCTGGTGTCTTTGAGGAAAACATTATTCCTCCATTTTCTTTCAGATAATCAACTTTTTAAAATGTATAATTTTTTAGATTCGGCTGAAGTTGCGATTTAACTGAATAAATATCTAAACATTTTTGTAAAAGCCTTTTTTTTTCTCCTTTTTTCATGTTTGTAATTTCAGGATTTTGTGATGTATTCAGAAAAAAAGTGTACAAACTGCTATTCACTTGGAAGCTTTGTATTTTTATTACCAAAATGTAATTTTCTTGCTTGAACTTCTTGCATCCTCATTAAGACACATTAAGAGACCCAGTCTCATTACACTTATACACAGAATTTAATCATTTTTATTTATTACAAAATAGAGACACTGAGACAACTGAATGTTCCCAGAATAGAGGAAGTAGTTTTTGAACGACTCTCCTATTATTGTCTCTCACTGTGGGTCTCTGGCGCAGTAATACACTGCTGTGTCTTCGGTCTTCAGACTGTTCATCTGTAGATAGAGTTTACTGCTGGAGTCATCTCTGGAGATGGTGAATCTACCCTGGACTGACTGGGAGTAATAGATAGGAGAACTACCAGTGCTGTGATAAGCGATCCACTCCAGTCCTTTTCCAGGAGCCTGTCTTATCCAGCTCATATAGGAGCTGCTGAATGTGAATCCAGATGTTGTACAGATCAACCTGTGAGATTCTCCAGGCCTTTTAACCACTGGTTCAGATTCTGTCAGAGTCTGACCATCAACACCTGTCAAGAGAATAGAAAATGTGAAATAAGGTGGTGACACAAAGAAAAGCCATCAAAGACAAAGATCAGTGACTATCTTCACCTGTCCAGCAGATAGTGAAGAGCAGCAGTCCTGTCCTATAGTCCATCATGTTACACTGTGTGTCCACTGTCCTCTGTCCTCCTCTCTGCAGTCACATAAGTAGAGCTGGAAGACGTCTGAGGTTTGCATTGACTCCTCCTCACAGGGAGGAGACAACTGGATTTTTAAATAAAACTGGGGAATTAATGTCCATGAGTCAGTCCTCCAAGTCAGCTGTTTTAATGTCTGTCTGACATGGTTTATCATCAGTAACACTACATCATAATCATTCTCATCATACAAAAATGTAAATTTTAGTTCAGACATCTGCCACATTAATATACAAGGTTTATTCAAATTTGTTAATTTCTAATTTATCTTGGTATCAACCTTTCTCACCCGTCACTTTGAGCATAATGGGCAGCATATGAGAACTTTTACAATAATATTAATAATCTACAGTTTTATTCTGATTTGAACATATTTTGGTTTGTGGATATTTAACTTTTCTAATTATGTTTTGATCAACTTCACTTTAACAAATGAGAGAACTCCATTCTTTCTATAACTGAGTGCTGTAACGTTATGAGGAGAATAAATATGTATTTATGAGTTTATAGTAAAATATATATAGAGCTCTAATGTGAATATATATCAAAGTACTTTTGCAGGTGGCGAGAAAATAAAACTAAAGTCATTGAGTTCACTTTGCTGTTTGTTGTCAGAGGATGTTTTTGTGCAGCTGCTCCACTGTCTTCAGTCACTGTGTCTTCTCGAGCACAGAAGTAAACAGCAGAATCTTCTGCTCTCAGGCTCGTGACCTCGAGGTACTGAGTGCTGCTGGGCTCATCTTCAGTCATGATGAAACGGCTTTGAAAGGAGCTGCCATAGCTGGCAGCGTTGTTGCCTGTGTTCATCCACCCAATCCACTCCAGAGCATTCCCTGGCCTCTGTCGTATCCAGTGAATATTGTAGCTTGTCATGCTATAACCAGATATGATACATGACATCTTCACTGTCTCTCCAGGTCTTTTGACCTCAGAGGGAGACTGGTCCAGTTTGATCTCACTCCAAACTCCTGTAAATAAAGACATTTTGATTGTCATCCATCACACTTATATATCACAGGTCAGACATTTACAAAAGCAGTGAAGCAGATTTTTTTGTTCTCACCTTGAATAGAAACTACAAAAAATAAACTCCAAATGATTGTATTTTCCATTCTGGGATAAATACTGTAGTTCAGATTATTTCTTGTCTGAATGTTTCAGAAATGTATAAAACTGTCACGGTGTTCTGCCACAAGTTGCTGATGTTTTTATAAGAGAGGAAGAGTTTGCATAGACCTCCCACTACAGGTTTAAAAAGGGAACATGTGACACTGATACCTTTCCATAGAGAATCTCTACAACAGCAGAGGACTGTAAACTGTATATTTGATATATCAAAGTCACTCATTTATGCATGAAAAATAATGGCAAATAATTTGTTTTTGGCCAAATTACACATCATGAATTTACATTCTATTTGTGAAGACATATAAGTTATAATGACTTATGAAGACTTTATTTTCTATTCCATTACATGCAAACAGGAAACATTTTGTCCTTGTCTTTTTTGGCACCACAATACACAAAATAAATTAATTTAAAAAAAATATTAAATATGTGAAAATCAAGCTTATCTTTGTCTCTTCTATACTGATGTTGGCTGCAGTGGAAGTCAAATGAGACTTAAACATTAATTGTTATTAACTCATCAGAGAGCTTGCTTTATTACAGTAATGTTCACATTTGTGTGTGAGTAAGTCACATGGTTGCTGGTTATTGTGCAGGTCTGTTGGTGGTTTGTATCACTGTGGGCTGACGTACACAATAATACACAGCTGTGTCCTCAGGCTGCAGATTCTGTCCTGTTAATGTCACTGTTCCAGCAGAAGTGTCTCTGCTGTAGCTGAACTTGTTCTTCAGAGCATTATTTTGACGAAGGCCACTTGTTCCCCACTGATGTGAAATCCAGTCCATCGGTTTTCCTTCACACTGTCTGATCCAACCTGTTGCATAGCTGTCATCAGTCAAAGAATAACCAGAGACCTGACAGCTGATGGTCAAAGACTGTCCAGGCTGCACAACCATTGAGTCTGGCTGGATGAGATCAAGACTGTTCACACCTGTGGAAACACAAATCAACATTATCTCCATCAGACATCTGACTATTCAGTGTTTCTAATGTGTTTATGAGTGAGAATCCACTGAAAGCTCCTCACAGGATCCAGCTGCCAGCAGCAGAATCAGAGCTACAGAGAACATGGTTGATGTTGAAGCTGAAGTGATGTGAGCTCTTCTCTCCTCTCACTGACACAAACACACACACACAAACACTCACACATTTATTTATGAGGAAACACATGAGGAGGCTGATTTACATAATGGTGACAGTAAATCAGCTGACTAAAGTATATTAACATAATTTCAAATGTAGCTGACATGTTCAGCTGTTCTCACAAAGACTATAGTGGAACTTGAATCTCAGATAAACTCAGTTTTAGATTGTTGATGAAACTTTTCTGTAATTTGATGTCATCTAACATCACTTTGAATTAAAGACTCTTGATCCTGTCACTAATGCAGTTATGATTGAAATTATAATTATATGTTTGTTTGTTTTTTAAAGAAACAGTGTTATGGAAGTGAAACTGACTTTTTGAGGATTAATTTCTACAAATCAATTTATTCCATCATTTGGAAGACTATATACATTATACAATGATGTATATATATACATTTATATAAATGTATTGATAAAAACTGTTTCTGTTAGATTAGGAACTATTTATAAAACCTAAGACTCTCTCCCTTTCTACTGTGAGCTGGTGTTGAAATCATTAGTGGTGTGAGGGCTCCTCCTCTGGTGGCTTCATGTTACAAGTGTTCAGACACTGAGAGGTTTTTGTTCAGGTCTACTGATGGTTTGTGTTATTGTGGGTCTCTGGCACAGTAATACATTGCTGTGTCCTCGGTCTTCAGACTGTTCATCTGCAGATAGAGTTTACTGCATCTCTGGAGACGGTGAATCTACTCTGGACTGACTGGGAGTAATAGATAGGAGAACTAGATGTGCCGATATAAGCAATCCACTCCAGTCCTTTTCCAGGAGCCTGTCTGAACCAGCCCATATAGTAGCTGCTGAATGTGAATCCAGATGTTGTACAAGTCAATCTGTGTGATTCTCCAGGCCTTTTAACCACTGGTTCAGATTCTGTCAGAGTCTGACCATCAACACCTGTCAAGAGAATAGAAAATGTGAAATAAGGTGGTGACACAAAGAAAAGCCATCAAAGACAAAGATCAGTGACTATCTTCACCTGCCCAGCAGATAGTGAAGAGCAGCAGTCCTGTCCTATAGTCCATCATGTTACACTGTGTGTCCACTGTCCTCTGTCCTCCTCTCTGCAGTCACATAAGTAGAGCTGGAAGACATCTGAGTTTTGCATTGACTCCTCCTCACAGTGAGGAACTGGATTTGACTTGAATCAGTAACAGTTTGGTGAATCTGAAGAATGAATGTTTACTGAGTCCTTTTAGCATCTTTCAGTAAATTTTGTGCAACAGGATGACAAACACAAAATGACAGTTTGTTGTCCTTCATTATTTAGCACAGTCTGCATCACATGAAAACAGGACAATCAGTTTTATAATATCTCTAAAGTGAGAATTGTATTTATATTTTAATAATTAACAAATCAAATATTAACAAATGTTACTCTTTATGTTATACTGTTGATTTTTTCACAAAGTGTTCACGAGTCATACCTTTCATAATTTGTTGAGATTATTAATTAAACTTTATTAAACATTTAATTACTTCAGTGCATTGATACCACAGATACCATTGATGTTTTTCAGTGAGTACAAATACATTTATTAATTGTTTTTCATTTCTTGTTTGATGATTAACTTTTGAAAATGCAGTTTTTAAATCAAGTAATGTTATCATTAACACACATAAATATTGTGAGTCACACACAGAAGACACTTTTAGGAAAATGTCTCCACTGTATATTAAATATTATAAATATTATTGTATTTTATAATACATGTTTTATTCCTTTTACTTTTTTGTTGCTCAAACATATTTTCTCTTTACTGTGACAGTGATCTGGTGTTGAAATCATTAGTGGTGTGAGGGCTCCTCCTCTGGTGGCTTCATGTTACAAGTGTTCAGACACTGAGAGGTTTTTGTTCAGGTCTACTGATGGTTTGTGTTATTGTGGCTCTCTGGCACAGTAATACACAGCAGTGTCTTCAGGCTGCACATTCTGTCCAGTTAGAGTCACTGTTTTGCTGGAAGAGTCTAAACTGATACTGAACTTGTTCTTCAGTGAATCTTTGTAGTATGCTGTGCATCCAGCACAGCTGTATCCAATCCATTCCAGTCCTTTCCCTGCAGGCTGTCTGATCCAAGCTGTGTTGTAGCTGCTAAGAGAATAAGAGACCTGACAGGTGATGGTCAGACGTTGACCTGGCTGCACAGTCACAGAGGCTGGCTGTGTCAACTGTTCACACTTTAAGCCTGTAAAAAAAAAGAAGATTTGTTGTAACATCATCAAGTTATACAAGAAGAATGACTGACTTTGACAAATCAATCGAGACTCACATCCAGCTGTCAACAGCAGCAGCAGCAGAGCTACAGACAACATGGTTTGTGTTGAAACTGAAGAGATATGAACTTCTCAAGTTCTTTAACCTCCACTGAGAGTCTCATGTGATGTCTTTATACTGAAACTGCGTCACAAGGAAGATACTTAGTTTGCATAGGATCAAACGTATGTGTGGATCATACTGCAGCTAAAGGAACCTGTTGTGATTATCATTACTATTTTAATCATCCTTATTACAGTTTACAGAGTAAAAAGCTTTTTACGATTGTTTAAGCACAATTTTAAAAACAAGTCATTTTGTCAAAGCACTTCACACAATTCCCTCAACCAAACACACAAGTGGCGGTGTACATCTGATCTTTTGCTAAATAAAGCACTTCACACAAGCCTATACAATAATTAAAAAAACTATTTTGTCCCGTATGGCACACACATATGATATGATTCCATTTAAAACAGTTACACAGTGCTATGCTAAATCTAAAACACTTTTAACATTTTTATCTTTCTAATGATATCGTCTGGGTTTTAATTTTACTAAGCAATTTTGTTTGAGTGAAGTGCATAAATATATTGACCAAACACAACACACTAGAGTGTGTTGTAATGCATACTGATGCAAATATATTTGGTCAGGTGGCACATATATTAGTCAATTGGTCCAAATTGAGTGCAAAGCATAAAATGTGTTGAGTTTGAGTTTTGGAGACTTGAGGTGAGGTTTTGCTCTCTGAGTGTCAATCTTTATTATTGTGCTTTATGTGTCATTTGAGTGTGTTAGCAAATGAAAAACTGGGAGCCTCTAGAGGAAAATGTATTGCTTAGGAACTGAAACTGTGTGATCATATGCAAAATATTCATTGCTGTGGTGAACAGGAAATTGTCTGCTCATGTGTCAAATTATGTTTCTGGAAGTGACCTTTTATATCACAATGAAGAAGAGTAAACGAAACCGTAGACAACTTGGACAGTTAAGCGAGTGTACAGTTCAAAAACAGTTTGAACATCCATTTATTCTCTCAATCCACAGTCTTTACAGTACTCTGTGCATATTGTTATCTTAACTCCTTTATTAAAGTAAAGAAGGCTTGTTAATGTCAGGTTAGAACATTAGTAAAACCATTTAACTACACAGATGCTGTTTATTGTTCAGTTCCTGCATTCTATGGGGATTCGTTTTAATATAGATCTGTTATGGTATAAGTAAGACTAACTATTTAGAAGTATTATTTCTCCATTATTATCTCTATTTAGAGTTTTTTTCTGTACAAACATTAGTGGTTCTCACAAAGTCGTTGCTGTAACTATATTTGCTTGTATGCCAAGTGAGGATATTAATCATGTGTGATAATTGTGGAAAGAATGAGCGCTGTAGGATTTTGTACAGCTGCTCAACCAGCTCCAGTCACTGTGGGTCTCTAGCACAATAATAAACAGCAGAATCTTCAGTCTTCAGACTGTTCATCTGCAGATACACCTGCTGTCTGCTGTTGTCTCTGGAGATGGTAAACCGGCCTTGAACTGACTGAGAGTAGTATTTGCTGCTACCAGTATCAGCAGCGGCAACCCACTCCAGTCCTTTTCCAGGAGCCTGTCTGACCCAGTTCATCCAGTAGCTACTAAGAGTGAAGCCAGATGTTGTACAAGTCAGTCTGTGTGATTCTCCAGGCCTTTTAACCACTGGTTCAGATTCTGTCAGAGTCTGACCATCAACACCTGTCAAGACAAACCAAAAAATAGTCACTTATTGTAAGTTGGTAACTTTTTAAAGAAAGATTTAACTCAATACATGTAGATATTTTCACCTGCCCAGCAGATAGTTAAGAGCAGCAGTCCTGTCCTATAGTCCATCATGTTACACTGTGTGTCCACTGTCCTCTGTCCTCCTCTCTGCAGTCACATAAGTAGAGCTGGAAGATAAATGAACTTTGCATTGACTCCTCCTTTTTGACTGATCATTGTCTTCTGTTCAATCTCTCCTCAAAACTTCTTTCATAATATGGCTTTCTCTTAACTAACCATGTTTGTATATTTTTATTTGTTTACCATGTTAACCTGATCTAAGTAAATCAGTAAGTAAAGCTTTATTTGTATAGCATTTTTTTAGATACACGGTTTCAAATAAAAAAATGAAAGAATTAGGCAAAAATAGATTGCAATTTTAAACACGGATCAACGACAGACAAACCAAACTGGAAGGAAAAAAATAGGAAAGAGATCTTTAAAAAGGCTTGCTTATAAAGTTGTGTTTTAGAAGCCTCTTAAAACTGTTCAAAGACTCAGCAGTTTTGATAGTTTGGGGAAGATGATTCCAGAAGGTTGGGGCTAAAACAGCAAAGCCGTGATCACCTTTTGTTTTGCAGTCGGAGCGGGGGATTGATAAAGCCAGAGATTTGAGGATCGGAGTGGTCAAGAGGAAGATCAGAAATGTTACTGGGTGTAACAGAAGTGTCTCTGCTGTAGCTGTTGTTCTTATTAAGAGGATCTTGTAATTTATTCTGAATTTTACATGGAGGGTGCATCAAAGGTATTACATTTATGATCAGAGATCATAATTTAGTGTCAGGGGGGAAACTTTGACATCCAACACTTTTCAATTGTCTTTTGGCTTGATAGCTTCTACCTAAGACAAATAAGCTGAACTGATTTTGTTGCTTGTAAACATTAATGTTTAGCAATTTACAAAAGTGTACTCTGGTTTTCATTATGGATATACATAAAATGATGTATCAGTGATTGTAACATCCAGGTATTTAAACTGATGTGAATCATTAGTGGTGTGAGGGCTCCTCCTCTGGTGGCTTCATGTTACAAGTGTTCAGACACTGAGAGGTTTTTGTTCAGGTCTACTGATGGTTTGTGTTATTGTGTCTCTTCTGGCACAGTAATACACAGCAGTGTCTTCAGGCTGCACATTCTGTCCAGTTAGAGTCACTGTTTTGCTGGAAGTGTCTAAGTCAATACTGAACTTGTTCTTCAGTGAATCTTTGTAGTATGAACCTCCAGTGTATTTCATTCCAATCCATTCCAGTCCTTTCCCTGCAGGCTGTCTGATCCAAGCTGTGAAGTAGCTGCTAAGAGAATAAGAGACCTGACAGGTGATGGTCAGACGTTGACCTGGCTGCACAGTCACAGAGGCTGGCTGTGTCAACTGTTCACACTTCACACCTGTTAAAAAAGAAGATTTTTTGTAACAAATCATCAAGTTATACTGTAAAAGAAAAACAACTGACTTTGATAAATCAAGAGAAACTCACATCCAGCTGCCAACAGCAGCAGCAGAGCTACAGACAACATGGTTTATGTTGAAACTGAAAAGATATGAGCTTCTGATGCCTTCACTGACTGTCTCATGGAATGTTTTTATAACTGTGTCACAAGGAAAAATACTGAGTTTGCATAGAACCATACAAAAGGCATATAAAGGTGTGTCTACACCTCAGTATCTTCAGATGAGCTACTGTGGTTCAGCTTGAAGTCTGCAATCAACGTCTTTGTTTACCAGAAAATGCTGTTTTGTAATTAACATCTGGAGCTTTTTTTCAACGTGCTTTTAAATTATTGTTGCAAATAGTCTTGTCAAAGCCTTGATTCCCTATTAAATATGTATTACAAATGAAATCCTAACTAAAATCTATATTTGAATAGTGAAAATGAAATGTTCATTTCATAACTCATTCAAAGTCCTGTTTAATAAATCAGTTCAAATAATGCAATTTCGCTCAAATTCTTTTTATTTATGCATGTATTTTGAGATAAATTTGATGAGTGGAGGATTTGGATGCTATTGTTCTTAAATGTGCAGTGAAGTGAAAGCAAGACGATCTAAATTAATATTTGAATTTGCTGCAGCTGGTTTTTAGACTTTTTAAGGTTTCAGTATTCAAATTTCCACCATTTGAAGCCACAAACACACAGAGAAATGTGGAGCCTCCAGAAGAAGAAAACTTCTTAGAAACTGAAACCTGAGATATGCAAAAAAAAACAGCTGCTGGCATGTGTCCAATAATGTATATGAAAGTGCTCTTTCATATCACAAATAAAAAAGGTTAACTTGGACAGTCAAGTGAGTGGACAGTTAAAAGACAGTTTGAACATCTTTTTACTGCTTTACACTGCAAAGTTTGAGGTTGAGAGTCTCAAGCCACATTTTTTCCAGTATTCTGTGCATATTATTATTCAACTTCACTCCAAACTCCTAACTAAAACACATAAAAAGACTAAAAATCTCAGGTTAGACAATTTGCAAAACCATTAACTACACAAATGCTGTTTATTGTTCAGTTCCTGCCTGGAGTTGTTTTTTAATGAAGCTCATTTATGGAATATACATAACATGCCTATTTAGTAATATGATTTCTACATTCATATCTCTGTTTATAAATATTTTTTTTATCCAAAAAAGTAGTGTTTTTCCCAAAGTGTTTGCTGTAGCTTTATTGTCACATTATAAAGACATCCATCATGTGAGATAAGTGTGGTAAGAATAAGCACTGTAGGATTTTGTACAGCTGGTCAACCAACTCGTCACGGTGGCTCTCAAGCACAATATGAAATTTGGAGATTTCTGAAAAAATTAATTGTTTGCCAATTGGATGGCCTCCGTTCTGGAAACTGCACAGAAACCCCCTTGTTGTCAATATATATATAGAAAGCCATACATCCTCTGAATGCCCAAGGTCTCTAGTCTGTGGTTGTACAGTTTCATGAGGCTGTGATTATCTTAGAGGTCACAACAAGTCTTTTTATACAGTGACATCAAGATTCATGAAATGATCTTAGCATGTGAAATGGCTAATTTGATAACTAACATATTATCGTTTAGATTGGATTTGTATGTTTCAACTGAGGTGCATTCAGGCAAGTACAGTTGTAATAACCTATTTTGGTTAACATATGTGTTTCAGAACTTATTAAGTAGCCTATGATTGGGTTAGGACAGGCTAGACCCACCTGGTTTTCTCTACCAAACCAACCTGTAATTTCTGCCTACACCATTGAGAGGTCTTCTTGTTGAAAGTCCTGTTTGTTGGACCCATCCACCTCCACTCCAGCCAGCAGTCGTCTTTGTTGATATTGTATGGATATCCCGTATTGCCATGATACTGGGCTGGTTGATACAGACACTGCCACACATCTCTAGTGGGTCATCAGCGATGATTAAGAGGGATTACTTTTTTAAGAGTCTATACATTGTTTTTTAGGAAATCCTGCATAGCAGCTTTAACAATGTCTTCATTATGTGTTTAGTTTGTGTCCTTTTAATCATTATTTAGCTATTACAATTTCTTATTTTACTGTAGTTTAAATATAGTATAACGTAATATAAAATACATCACACCTGCCTTACAAAATAACAGATGGGGGGTTATTATTAACCAGCAGCCTATGCTGTTGTAGAAGAGCACATGTTGGTGGAAACCATAGAAAAGAGGAAGTTACAAACCGCAACATCTCGTCTGAAAAATAATTTATAACAGGAAGGAGACAGGTGGAGGACAAAATCTACAGAAACACTGTAAACACTTAAATACCTTAATCAATCCAACAGCACCCATTTGATCTTACTAAATTACGTGTATAATCAATAAGTATACTATAACCAACACCTCAACAGAAATTAAACATTTCTAAAATGCCATCGTGCTACTGTGTTACATGTGACATAGTTTCTATAAATGGACAAAGCCTATTCAACACTTTGAGTATTTCAAGGATGATATAACACTGAGTGAAATCAGTCTGTCTGTGTCCTGCTCGTGATGTCAGATAATACTGATCCTGCTTGTACATACAGACATACTTGTTGTCGTGTTGTGTGATCAAATTGCTTGTCTGCTCATTTATTTTAATCATGGGCTTCTCATGCAATGCAACAAACAATTCAGCTTCAAATGTGATCATTGCGTGTAGATTGAGAATATCTTCTCAAATTGCAAAGAAGCTTTCATTTTACCAATGCCTATATGGTTATACAAGAGGCTGATGATGTCTATTCTCATATGAAAATACAGTGAATTCATTTGTCATTTGTTAATAATCAGATAACTTGCATGCTGAGATTAATAAACAACATGCAATAATAGCAATTGCATTTATAGGCATGTGGTTCACAATCCTATTAATTCTAGATTTCTTTCCCTCTTCACTCTCCCATCTGTTGTATTCTGTTTTGTTTCATTTAGTGGTAATGGATAGAAAGCTTTATCCAGACAGTCATTTACTCAACGTGCACCACACGAAAGAATGGAAGGAGTCAACAGACTGCAAACAATAAGCAAACGCAATGTAGTCGCCATTGGTTTCCTTTTCCAAATAAGTATGAATTGAAATCCTAAAATGAACTGAGATAGATATTTTTATTATAAGTTAGTATTAAATTACAAAAGTTCTTGTTTATGACATTTAGATGCATTTAATCTTCATGAAATTAGAGTAAATGAAAACACCAGTAATGTACTGTCTATATGAAATTGTGTATATGAACCGCAGTAAGCTTATCTTTCTTTTCTAGACCAAAGCAGCAGAGATAATCCATATGGGACCTCATCACTCCTCTCTGGCATACGCAGTTCACTGCTGATCACGGTTCACACACGGACACAGGCTCGCACAGAAAAAAAAAGAAGCTGAATGATATAGTGACATATAATCTTTTTAAAAAGAAATTTACAAACACAAGTAGCCAGGATCTCGACTACGGCCATCATCATGAGTATTAAACAAGCCTGCATCTTTCTCAGGGGTGGAACGAAGAGACCCGTAAGTCAAAATGATTTTATGGTTTTACAGTTGTTTTTTGCGATTAACATGTGTTTAGCTTAAGAGTTTTTTTAATCTGAAATGAATTATGTTTATATAATTCAAATCACATAATTCATATCATGATTATTTTTGTCTGTGGTTTGCCAGGAACATAAATCCTACTATCATCTGTTGATCAATTATGAAACAAATATTATTTTGTTATTGTGGTCATCCTTATATGGTGTTATTTTAGATTAATGGCAAAAGAAGCTTAATTAAAAGAATTGTCTCATTATGGAGTAGAGGTGGGACAATAAACTTTTTTGCATTAGGCAAATGCGTTGACACTCAAAACATAATATTTGATATGAAAAGGAAAACATTTTTACACAGGATGCTCTCTGTTGCATTTTTTTTTTTATCAGTAATTAAAAAAGAATCTTATTTGAACTGGGATCATTCAAATAAGACACTATAAGATACAAAAAAAATGTTTTAAGCAAGGATTTAGCATGACATACAGATGTTAACCTGTCAACCTGTATTCACAAAAGTGTGCAGAGATCAGAATCAGCTTTATTTGCCAATCATGCATGCACGTACAAGGAATGTGACTGCCAATGTACTTACACAGAAATAGAAATACCAGCTGGGGACAATGAGAACAAAGCTGAACAGATAAAGATTAAAAAGAATACACAGGACCATTATTTGCACAAGTAGTGAAAATAAGGTGTAAGTATTCATTTTTTATAAATATATGTACAAAAAAACCTATGACCAACAATGAAATAAGAAATAAAACATCTATATACAAGGCAAGTGTTCTGAAAATTGTTAACAATACAGCACATTAATGTGTAAGATCAGAAACAGCAAGCTGATTCATATATATAATGGTGTGTATATATATATATATATATATATAATAGTCCAGGATCCTGTGTAGTTAAAAGCAGATACAAAATCTTAATTCACTCAGATATTCAGAATTGTTCTTTAATTTGAATAATGTTGCAATATCAAAATATAATGTTTCCTAGATTCCAAATGCATTAGAAATGTAAATCCAAACCAATATGTTTCAGAAATGAATACATGTTTAAAAATTAGTTCTAAATTATGATATACTAAAATGATATACTGTAAATTCATGTGCACAACAATATAACAGGCACAAAACTGTAAAACCTATGCAAAATACTATAACTACTTAATGCAATGTAAATAATAAATGTTCATCAGGAAACATAATGTGGATGGTGCTGGTACATATTATGATGTTATTAAGAAACTTTGGGAAACCATGTGTCATATTAAACAAAGGTACAATTAAGTGCGTCACACATCTTTATAGTTATGTATCGAGCTTATAGGAGGTCATTGCTTTGACACAGTGTAGATAGTTGTGGATATAAAAATTGTTTTGTCGTAAACTACTGTAACACATACTAAAACCATTCCGTATTTATCCATTTCTTCATTGTTTTGCAGACAAGAGCTCTTACAAACGATGAGATTGAAGGTAACGTCTGACTGGCTTTTATGCTTTCAGATATACTTGTTAAATTGCTGTATAATATCGTTCACCCTTTTAAAAAATGTTGTCACACGCCATCTCATTTTTCTTTCTTTATGCTCTTTAGAGTTACGTGAAGCTTTTTTAGAGTTTGATAAAGATAAGGATGGTTTCATATCCTGCAAGGACTTGGGGAACCTGATGAGGACCATGGGTTACATGCCGACTGAAATGGAGCTCATAGAACTGAGTCAGAACATCAACATGAATTGTGAGTAATGTCCTCTAACTTATGCTCCATTAATGCTTTATTACTGCTGACCATGTTGGGCGGATGAACTGATAAACAAAAAACAATCCATCATTTTAAATATGGCATGCTTACTTTTATTCATTTATATGACAGATTTATATTTGGTTGCAATTTTTTGCAGGTTATGGAGAATTTTAAAAAGGTAATTCATTACCTCTCTGATAATACTGTGGGTTTTCAAACATGTACTTCTTTTATCGGAATGTAAATATCAAAATATAACAAAAAACATCTCCAAGACGGATTTGTTTGTTTTTTGTTTCAGAAAATGTGTCTTTCACGCTCTTCTTAACAATGGTCTCCTGAGACACAGAGCATATTTACATGTTCTTTTTCAATATTAGCCGGCCACTTTCCGGTTGGAATAATCACATGTATATTTTGTCTTCTGGCTCATCATTTGTCAGTGGGTCACATTCATTTTACAGCAGAGCACCAATATCATCTTGGTTATTTATCACATTTGACAGTTGAATGCGAACCATCCTATGCACATTTATGGAGTATTCCACTCCACTGAGCTTTGAATGAAGTCAGACATTTAAAACCAAGAAGATAAATGGCTAAAGGAAGTGGCATAAGTGTGCTTGCATATATGGTCAAAATAGTTTCCCACGGTGCAGCAGAGTGAAATGTATTGTATGAATGGTTATAGCAAGCTAAAAGCATGTAATCTTTTGTGGAATTTACAATGGTGTTATAGCACTCAAACTTTGCTTCAGTTGTGTTCTCCAACTACTGCCTGCTTATAGTTATATTAGTTACATAATTTGTCCTATTACAGTGGGGGGACGGGTGGACTTCGACGATTTTGTGGAACTAATGACCCCCAAGCTCCTGGCTGAAACTGCAGGGATGATTGGGTTGAAGGAACTTAAAGAAGCATTCCGAGAGGTGAGCTCAGTATACCTATTCTCTCTTTTTGGTCTTTGGCACCTCATGGTGGATATTAAATGAACATACTGTAAAAGGTGAAATCTGGTCCAACTGTATGTTATGATTGCAATATGAGTCTGAAATGGCCAAAAGCTTTGCAATGTTTTGTTTTCTTCTTCCCCTCGCCTTCAGTTTGATTTAGATGGTGACGGTGCTATCACATCTGAGGAGCTGAAACTTGCCATGACAAAGTTACTAGGAGAACAAACTAGCAAAGTTGAAATTGATGCAGTTGTCAGGGAAGTTGATAACAACGGAGATGGAACCGTTGACTTCGAGGGTGAGATACGAGCACACACATGCACACACGAACAGATTTAGACTGTTTTATAGCCTTGCGTTATCCTCTGCTTTCTAAATGTTGAGTTAGCTGAGTGGCTCTGTGTAACACAGGAGTTGAAATAACACAAATGAATCAATAATATTTGGTCATTGTAAGTGGCTACAATTGAAAGTGTTAAATAAGTTCATCAAAAGATATTTAAGAGAAAGTAGAAAGGCTCTGGTATTAGTTAGCTCATTGGTGTGTGGTTCACTGGCACACCTAAAGGCATCTTTACTGTTGAAATAACTTTGATTGTTGTTCAACATACAATAATCAATTTAGTTTTTCTCTCAGAGATTTGTCATTTGCCAGGTATTTACTTCACGGATAATTTACATTCATTGCCAGAGCTGAAAGTAGTACGTATGAGGAGTTGTACTAGTTGTTCTCAGTTTGCTGTAAAGCTACTAAATAATTTAGCTATTCAATATCTTGTCTATTCTCTTTACAGAGTTTGTGAAGATGATGTCGCAGAAATGAGGACAACAGAATTAGTGGTTGACTGTAAATGGAGAGGATGCCTTTTTATCTAATTATGCTGATGAATAATTTTGCAATTTTTTTCCTGTTATTTCAGTGGCATCTGCCTCATACACAATCACGTGGAGCTCATTAATTTCAACTTAGCAAAGACGTTTTGATCTTTTTGTTCAAATTAATGCATATAAAATTGGTAAACAAATTGAATGGTAGATCTAGATAGCCACACTCTTAAAGGTCCAGTGTGAAGGATTTCAGGGGATCAATTAGCAGAAATAGAACATTATATTCATAACTATGTTTTCTTTAGTGTATAATAACCTTAAACTAAGGATCGTTTGTTTTTGTTAGCTCAGAATGAGCCCTTCATATCTACACAGGGAGCCGGCCCTTTTCACGGAATCTGCCGTGTTGCAGTGCCATTTTCCTACAGTAGCCCAGAACGGACAAACCAAAAACTAGCGGAGGCGTATTCAGTTGGTTGCAATCCGCAACCTCACTGCTAGATACCAATAAATCAACACACTGGTTCTTTAAGTTGTTGAGTATTTCAGTTCAGCAAATTTAAAAAGTTTGTTGTCATCAGGTCCCCAGACCTGTCCTACAGAGCAGTAGTATACACATCATTGTCAACTGTTCAATAAGGAAGAACAGATAAATATACAAAATTAGAGGTCTGCGATGTCCAGCTAAGTAGGAAGCTGAAGTACTGAGAGTCTCAACAAATCTGTGTGTTAAATCAACAGTTTCAACAATTGTCACTGTGTTGTGGAGATGCTGCACTATGGACTGGCCTTGGAGAACTATAGTAAAACCAATTGGTAAAAAAATGTATTTGCTATTCAAAGATGACACGCATAAAATTAGTTGACAGGTCCATGTCTCAGTCACAATTACAACTCGGCTGCTCTCTGCTTGCTGTAGGGAGTGTCTGCAGTGAATTGAATCTGATCCAAAGGACATTATCAATCAGCTGAGAATGTTCAGCATTGACCTCCCGAAATGAATGTTTGACTATGCCTTTAGTGTGACTGCAGCCTTGACCCTGGCATAAAATCCAGTAAAACCTGGAGAGCATGATCTCAGCAGTGCTAAGTGTCCTCTACTGCCACCTCTTGACCTCTCATGCTTCTGTCTCACTAGGGTGTAAAAGCAACCAACCATCTGCTTGAAGTTTCTTTAACATATGAGTGGTGGAATGTGACTAGGTACATTTACTCAAGTACTGTACTTAAGTACAATTTGTAGGTACTTATACTTTACTCGTATTTCCACTGCAGTTTGGAAGCAAATATTGTAGTTTTTACTCCACTTTATTTATTTGACAACATATGTCACTAGTTACTTTTCAGAATCAGATTCATAATACAAAATATGTATTAACCAATACATTTTGATGTTTCATTAATACTTGTACATTTGTAAACAATCAACACAGTGCAACAAATAGAAACATATTAAAATGTACAATAAAATGTAAAATACAGTGCACAGACAAACAGATAACAGTACTTTAAACAAGTGTAGTGTAAGTGTAATGTAAAAGTGTCAAGTGTATTTAAATATAGAAATATAGAAGGGATGTGCAGGGGAGTGTACCGGTAGGAAATTGACCTGAGGATGACAGAGTCAGTGGGGGTTCTGTATATGTCAGTATATTTTAATGCCATGTACTTTTACTTAAGTAAGATTTTGTATTTGACTTTTACTTGTAACAGAGTATCTTCACACTGTTTATTGTTACTTTTACTTAAGTCAAAGATCTCAGTGCTTCTTCCACCACTGCATGGTATTCACAAATGTGTTTTCTGGAATGATGCTGTCTAAATTCGCAGCATTAAAGTTTTGAATCTATTTTTTAAAACAGAAATGCAAGGTGTTTCTTGGATGTTTGTGATTCATCCTTTTTTATTTCTAAATTCTACATGTATGTGAAATTTGATGCAGTAATTTGCCAACAAACATCCTCACATGCATTACCTTCACAAACACAAATTCACAGATGCTTTTTTCTGAAGAGCCTGTGTTAGTAAGAACATGTATCTTAATGATAAAGTTCTGAAAAAGAGAAAATAAACTCTTAAAAACTGCATGTTCAGTCGGTCTGTCCATCTATACTGTGAGACTGTTGAAGACAAACGGCAGAGTAGAACTGAAACACTTTAACAAGATATCAAGCAACATACTGGATGGATTTTCAGTGTAGAAAACGTTCCAGTTTGTTTTGATTATCCCTAATGATTACGTCTAGCACTACTGCCAAGCCAAAATTTCACAAAATTTGAAAACAGTTTGGTCAGTCTGCGGTGTGGACAGCAATGTCACAAACTAAATAAGGGCATGTGTGTCTTTCAATCAATGTGAATCTTGTGAGTAGTGTGAGTACAAATGATTACTAGAGCACTGATCTGGTCCCTCATGGGCTGTATATTTTACTGTAGTAGTTTAGACCATACAATACAGCTTAACTAAATCCGAATCGAAAACTACTAATTCACATTTGAACAAGTATGACTGATATTTCTGAATGGCATACAGCCACTGATAATAATAACAACAGATCTGTTTCCCGACCACTTTGTTCATTTGGCAACTCTCTCTGAAAATAATCCCTGTAAGGTTGCTAATACTGTTGCATGGCAAAAGGCCAGCATGGGAATTGTTGAGTGTGACAATAGCTATATTTGTCTTTGAAATAAATGTGCGAGGCTGTAGCCTAATGTCAAGACTGTCCATGAAAAACATGTGTGTGTGTGTGTGTGTGTGTGTGTGTGTGTGTGTGTGTGTGTGTGTGTGTGTGTGTGTGTGTGTGTGTGTGTGTGTGTGTGTTATTATTAATCCAGGATTAAATACAACATCATGTTAAAGAAATGTACAGGTTTGAAAGCATCACAGTGACACAGCAAGGTGCAACCTTGCCTTCTAATGATGTGGTAGACGGCTAACCTTTGACAGTCATGCTCAATATTTGAATTGCTATATTATTTGAGTGTGAATTTTACAATGATGTTAAGCTTCCTGTGAAATCGCAGACAACTCATAGAATAACATGTTGAACGAATTGCACATCGAATCAACATACATACAACTATATATATAGAATCTCAGGAATAATCTCTTGCTGTGGGGTGGATTAGTTCAGTCTCTGTAATCCTCATCATGGATGAACAGATGGCAGATAAGACAAAATCACCACTCTAATTCTCATCTACGGACTGAAAAAAAAGTAACTCCCCCTTAAGGAGCTTAATGAACCAGAATGTGTTTTTAGAATGATTTTTTTTAGTCTGTTTAAATTTAAAGATATATTCACTACAGGCTACCGACTGTTTTTATTCCCTGAACAATTGCACTGACCATTTTCTGGCCAGTTCCATTTGAATTAAGTCAACTTTTTTTTAACAGGCCATGTGGACAGGCTATTTTTCACCAATAAAAACAATATACTTGAACACTTATTATTAGCTTAAGATAAATGTGTCCCATACAAATGAATTGCGTAATTTGAGAGCCCTACAAAACAACCAGTTCTGATGCATGCATACTGTATCACATGTACATACACGTGTATTACTCTATTATATATACACTGAGCCAATACTGATTGATCTGTTATTTATTTGTTTTTTGGATTCCAAGCAAAACAGAATTGACAAAAAGCAAACCACCAATTATATCAATAAACAAAGTAAAAAGATGTATAGATTCATAAACAAAACAATACAAGTATACATAGAGGTAATAAGAAGATAAAGAGTACTCACAGTTTGCAAAAGTTTATATATGTTTGGCATTCAAAAATAAATTGAAATTTACATGTATATGATTTTCATGTTTTCACAGTTTTTTGGTTGAGCTTATATACCTATATTTTACAATAACTCATGCGCTCGTGCACATGCATCAGCAGCTTAAAACAAAGTCCATTAATCAGGACAGATTGGTTTCACATGCAAATAGTATTCACAAGCACAGTTTATGATATCAAGATAAGATTTATAATAGTTAACACAATATCTGCTCTTCTTAGCTTAGATCTTGTTGTGCTTTCAAGTGATGTTTGAAATTTGCTCCCAAATTGTCTAGCATTTAGCATTGTAACTGATGTGATTCTATTATCATCCTTAATAATGCACTCTTGTGACACTTGACCATAAATCCAACACCACTTGAATTTATGGCCGATAGCTTGTGTAATTCTGAGGGCAGATTCACACAGTGATTCATAAACTGGAATGAGATACATGACCCACAACAAGCAGGGCTAAGGTAAGGCATCCCTGCATGTTGTGTATTATTGGCAGCAACAAATTCAAAGGTCAGGGCTGAACATGAAGTCCAAAGCTTGTCTCTCTGCTGCAGCCACATTTGGATGCCAGAGGTCCACACTCAAAATGACTCGGGGCCCAGCATCTGGAGGCCCTTTAGAAATAGACACATATACAACGTTAGGTAAAAGTGTTGCAACCATTTGGATTCAACAACTCATGAAATTGAGAAAAACTCAAGAAAAGAACTTGCTACTTGTATTGTACACAGAGATCATGTATTGCATTCTATTTTTAGATTTCTTTGCATGTTTAGCGATGAGAATACAATTAAGAGTAAAAATTAGAGTAAAATGAATTTAAGAAGCATTGTTTTTCAGAACAGTGTGTTGCTCACTAACCCTTGTGGGAGACAGTGTAGAGGAATGAGTCATCAACCAGGAGGCAGTGTCCTTCTGACCAGCACTGAGGCTCCCCTCCCACCACCAGCTCACACAGGGTTGGAGTCTGCAGACCTAAAAAAGCAATGTCTGGTTTTAAACTTTGCAAATAAAATATTTTGGTTTCACTCAGCTAAGAAGGCCATGCACTCCACTCCTGTCTGTTTTTAAAACAGACAGGATTACAGCCAGATGGATCACACTACAAAATGGGCTAAGGAAATAATTAACCTCACCCCTGAACCACAAAGTACCATTATGTAATGGTTTAGTGTTTATCAGGTCATTTCTCTTTTCTTTTTTTGGTATAGTCAGCGGAGTCAGTGACAGATTTGTCTAAGACGCAGATGAATGCAGATAAACCGCAATGTTTTCCCTGATGTCGTATTTTTTATGTTAAGATACTAACCATGTTATCTGCCCAGAGAATTGTTCTGTTGCTGTTGCTTTACATTCCTCCTGATGCAAATTAAAAAAAATGCACAACTGCTTTTGATTTGTTTTGTCATATATGTAATGTGTGACCAATAGGCTACTATTTGTTGACTGTGTTGCATAATGACAACAAATTATCCTCGAATCCTTTTACTCACCAAGGTGACAACGTAGGCGTGTATTAGTGGGTCCGTATGAGCTTCCCAACGTAGCTCCTGGCCCCAACAGCCAAAATCCAGCAGATCCCAATGAGTTGCTGCTTATGAAAGTACGCAGAGAGAGAAGTGTCCGGTAGGTGCAGGGACAGGAGCGACAGTTTCCTGCCACAGAGACACCTGCACTGTACAAAGGGAACACTGCCTGGCCCTGAAAGAGACAATGTCCTGCAATTACATATGACTCAGATGAGGCCCATTCAGGAGAATTAAACAACTCCTATTCCATCAGAGTCTGTCGGTAGATTTGTAATGGAGAAACAGTGGACAATAATAATCATAAAAGACATAAAGAGTCTCTGGAACCACAGCACAAACTGGTGGAGATTTTTGATGTTAGACATCTTAATTTGGAGGTGATTTAGAAACTTGAAAGCAAAAAAACGTAATGAATTAGATGAATACTACTACATCAGTTTCTTTTCTCAGTACTTTGCATTACATGGTGACTTTTTATACAGAACGGTTTGTTGCAATATCTCTTCACTCATGATGGGCTTGAAAGACTTTATTGTGTACCTTTGGTCCCAGACTGGTCCAGCCTAGTTTTGAGTCAATGCCTCTCTTGTATACAGCCTTGAATTCAGCCAAGATTGCAGAGTAGTTGGCTTCCAAGACCTCAATGTCATGTCGATGAGCATCTCGTGGGAAGAAAGGAACACTCGGGACATCTGGCAAGAAGAAGAGATGAGGCTTCTGTATGGCAGAGAGATCGTTCAGTCTGACCTAAAGTGAGAAAAATTACAAATCAATGTTTCATTCTTGACAATTCCTTCCTTAACTATTTGCCCTTAGTTCCAAATGAGGTGTTAAGAAACTTTTACACAAGATTATGCAGTTAAGCTATGAAAACAAACCTTTTGACTACAGTGGAATTTGGTGTATTAAATTATTGAATTCATCAGATAAACATGATTTACTGGCAGCAGCAATGTATGTACTGTATGAGTATGGCCTGCATGGATAAACTTGTACCTGCTCACGGAGGCCCTTATGAATGCGGCCCATGCCCACCCAACTGTAGCGCTTGGCGTACTCTTGCAGTGCTGCATACAGTTTCTTGGCTTCTGCAGATGCTTGGGCTGGGAACAAGGCATGACTCAGCACCGGGGTGAGGTAGCCCTGTCCCTGTTCCTCATCCTCCTCTGTTTCCATGGAAATAAAGGGAGTAATTTGATCACTTCTCGACAGCTTGGATCGTGTGCTACACTTTGTTCCAGCACAGCTACCGCCACGGGACATCATGGACCGCCTTGAGCCTGACTTGAGCTTTCCAGCGTGTGCGTGGCCTGGGATTGGCAGGTCAGAGCCCATCCGATAACAGTGCCACAGAAAAAGTAGCAGAAAGGTCCACAGAAGGCCACTGAGCGAATGGACGCCCAGCTCAACATATGGAGGCAATAGCAGTGTGTTCATTGACCAGTGCATCCTTTAAATTGGCGCGACACTAAGAAACTGAAATAGAAACAGATTGACAGACTATGGTAATGCATACATATGTGAAATATGGTAAAGTGACATAAAATATTCTCTAACTTTTAAGTATTACAGTAAAATAAAAAACATCTCTTTTTACTGGTTTAGAATGAATTCTTCAGCTCACTCCTGACTTTCTATGACGCTAACTATTAGCCTAAATTGTGATATTTTGATTAATGAAACTTTTTCTTTAAAACATAATAAAAACAACAGAAGTAAGAGGTTATTCCAATAAACTAATGACAGTTTTGGGCAAGTCAAAGTCTAACAGATCATTGTAAGGGGGCTGTGGGAAGGCTCTGTTTACCAACAAGCACATAAAAGGAATGATGGACTGTCCTTGATTCACTCCCCTTTAGGGTCAAAGGGAGCTGAGGCCTGTCCCAGCATGCACTTGGAAGAAATTAGTGAACCAGTCAGGACAGGTTGCCAGACCATCACAGAGTCACTGACCCTTTGGTTAAGTTGCCACTGACACTGACTGTGTGGGGTTATGTAGGTCCTGATCTCTGACCTCTCCGATCAAACTAGCTGTGGGTGCAGCTAAAAGATTTCACAGCAGGCGATATTCTGAAGTCATAGCTTTCTATACTGATCAATTATTGTTTTATGAACATAGTAATTGAATTGAACAGTATAGTGCTGTATTTCCTTCGTTGGTTAACAATGTGTGTCTGTTTACTTACTTTTAGCTGTTGTTGCTGACAAAAATACCTTTTGTCAATTACAATATTGACTTCTGGGGCAATTAATGTAATTTAAGAAAATGTGCAGAGACCCATCACTTGGACACTTATTTGACCTTGTCACCTGTGCCAAAGTAGACCAGATGTTAAAAAATGATAAGTGGCAATACAAAAGTAGAAGATAACAGAGCAGGCCATGTTCTGTTCTGTGAGTGTTTGGTCCAGAAAAGATCAAGATCAACATGTATGCGTGTGTGTGTGTGTGTGTGTGTGTGTGTGTGTGAGAGAGAGAGAGAGAGAGAGAGAGAGAGAGAGAGAGAGAGAGAGAGAGAGAGTAGGAGGGAGCATAGGAGAGAGACACAGAGAACCAGACAGACAGATAAAGAGTTTTCCATTTTTTTGTGTTTCCCACAAAAAAAACATCTGTGCGAGCTCGTGTGTGTGCACGTGTATGTTTTAAATGGGAGCGCTGTTTCCTAATAGGCTTATTCTGACGGATTCATTTTGTAGTTGCATCAATTACATATGCTGTGTGATGATACTGCCCACTAGAAACACTTATAGGCTACTGCACGGTTACGCAAGGTGTTCCATAAATTGTGGTCTTGGATCGTTTGTTTTGCAATCGCTTCAGCATTCATTTTGTTTTTGCTCTGCGCCAGCCACCACAAATCAGCTGGCTCATATTTTAAAGTCCGCATTCTATGTTAGCGCAAACATCCACCCATTATGGGACACAGAAATGTTCGCCATGCACACGGCACATGCAGGCCTTTAAATGAGCAAACATACAGTATTTACCCACTGCGTGCTGCGTCTCGCATATCTTTCTGATTACCTTGATATACCGTGCAGCGCTGTGTCGGACACACTTCAGCACCGTGCTGGTGGACAGCTTCTCCAGCGCTCACAGACAAAATGTGGAGATCGCCCGCACACCGCTGCACTTACCGCCTGCGACCGCTAGGGCGCACCTAGAGCTTCAACGCAAATGCCCTCACACCATAGCCGAATGCGTCAACCACACGGTAACCAGCTATAGGGGCATCTCACCAGCACTAACCCCGCCGTGTTCTCGGGGCCTAAAGCAACAGGAGTCCAAGTAGAGGAGTACAGGACGCAGCCTGGAAGATAAAGGTAAGCAGCAGGCACCTTTCAACGTTGCTGAGATGGTTGTTGGTCTCACAGCAGTGATGACTGATGCCAAAAAAATCGTCCTCCGCACAAAGAGGGCCGGGGGAGGTGCGAGCAGTGCTGCCTCGTATAGCCCCATCATTTTGTCACACACCAGGCTCGCATTTTCACCGAGGAAACGCCTCGAATAACAGCGGAGGTGCTTTTTGACACATTGTCACTAACAGGTTGATAATATAATAAGGTTTAGAGGATACCTGCGCTGAGGGTAGTCTCCTTTGGTGAATTTTGGAATAGCGCATTTTCGGGCATGTTATTGCAGACTTGGGTGAGAAAATGCAGGGGGGAAGCCTGAATATTTAACCTTATACCGTGTGTGATGTTTACCTGGCCCTTTTTCCTAGACCTTTAAAAATGACTTGTATTAGATTTTCATTTTCGCTTCTTCGTTGTATGAATTTAATAGATATTTACCAGATTGAATAGCTTTGTCACATCGCAATGATAACCTTATCAGAGTATTTGTGGCCTGTGTGATGTAAACATATGCTCTGTAGTCTACCTGAATTGCGAGTATGTTTTAAATGGTTTGACAAATAATGTGCTATTAATTAGCATTTAAGTCAGCATTGATTATTTCCTGCATTAATTATAAGGAAGTAATAGCGACTGAATTACAGTACATGTTCTAATTACATTACATCATAACACTTTGCTAATCAATCTGTTATCTTTACCTTCTCCAGTCATTCAGTTTTATCCAAAGCCATGGGGTTCACACGCCTCGCTTTAGTGCTTTCTGTCACCGTGATCCACCTAGTTTCAGGTATGTGTTTTCCTTGCTCTTTTGTTGTTCCACCACAAACATGGACTATGCTTTGTTTATCTTACATCTAGATTTAAAAAAAAATGCAATATCTATGCCATGTCCTGCTAATTATGTTTGTTTACATTTATGTTTTTTTCAAATAACAAAAGCAGTAACTATTCCTGTCTATTTCAGGTATGAGCTTTATGACTCCTGAGCCTGATACACCACCAACATCAACCCCAGAGTCTTACCCGCTGGGTGACCTGATCCACGCTGCCCTGCAGAGTAAGGAATACTTAAGAGAAGCTTCTGCAAGCACAGGTACATTTACACAGGCCTTTATAGCTTTTTTTGGCTTAATGCATCTGAAGAACAGTACGGGTGACTAATCATTGGAAAGAACACGCTTTGAATTAAACTTTTGGCTTCTGCAGGTACTACCACCAACCCGACACAGGCTGTGCCTGGGCTTGGGCAGACCGAGTCGACAGCAACAGTCATATCACCAGGGCTACTCACCACAGCTTTAAGCTCCTCTTCTGCTGCCAGCCAGAGAGGATCAAGGAATACCATGTCCTCGCTGCCCATAGAGGAGGAGACGACCACCACCCTGATCACCACAACCACCATAACCACAATGCACATGCCAGGTACCTGCATGCCACCAATTGGCTTCCCCTGACTCTGTGTTGTTTATTGATGCCAGTTAATATGGTTCTCATATAGGGACAAAATGTTTCAGAATCTCACCACTTTAGAGCTGCTCAGATTTTGGTGGGGCCAGCAGTGATGACAAATGCCCACTGAATCATTTTGGCTCCCGTTGCGACTTTCTTCATTTTTCTTCTTTGCCTCTCTTTGAAGAAAGAGTAACAAGGAGATCTTGACAGACAAGGTAACATGAAACAGTCATAAAATATTAACGATGAAACATCAACAGGTTACTGTACAATGCGAGTTACTGGTAAAGAAAGAGCTGTACATGTACTGTGAAGTATCCAGGATTGAGTTTAGATTCTTCTTTGCACAGCTTATTCTCAGCATTGGAACATTTCAGTTTGGTAACAAAATGAGTTAAAAAGTACGGACATGTTTGTCTATGCTTCTGGTCTTATTTCTGCAGGAATAATGTGCTTCCTGTTCTTTCAGGATTCATGCTTTAAATGTTTGGAGGGACACAGAGAATCCTGTTGAAGATGACAAAGTGCGATCCTTCTTTTCTGTTCAAAGTAGTCAGTGAAACCAGCTTTTCTCCTCCTCTATCTCCTCAATAACTTAAAGCATGAAAGCAGATTGGTTTACCAGCCCGAACTGCTGTAAAAGGATCCTAGCCAGATGTACAGTATCAGTAATATTTCTTACATAGACATTTGCATCTTTGTTGTTGGTGAGGATAGCTGGCACTGGAAATATATACACATGCTGTACTCAGAAAATACAGCACATTGTTACCATCCTCTGCCATTAAATCTGGATAATCCAGTATCTAGCCTGCCCCGAAGTGGCCGACTGAATGAACACATGAACTTTATACAATATGCATTTTTCTCATAGCTTATTCTGTGAAGTGCACTGATGATTTTAAACCAAGTAAACATCCTTATCCCGTATTTTTTTTTTATTTAGTAATAATCTTTATCAGTCACAAAGGACAAGACTGTATGAAGATAAAGAGAGACAGATGACTTATAAAAGTATTTTGATGCCTCAAAACCTGTAAAATATGAAGCATACAAGGGGTATTGGGCTCTGTTTGGCTTCCCAGCTATTTGGTGTTGTCACGCTTCACATTTCCTTTTAGTGTTTTCTTTATTCACAGTGTCACATGAAAAGTTCTGTATCAAAAAGAAGTCTAAACGTATTGATTAAATAGAGCAACCAAGTGAACCCATAAATACAAATATCAGCACTATTGCTGTCATGTCAATATCCTAAGAAGAGAAGCATTAATTTGACAAATCAGTCAGTCAACAATGCCACCATGACCAGAATACTAATAGGGAGTGGTGAAGAACAGAATAGCATCCTTGTCAGAAATGGTTGAGTGAAACAACATTACGGTATCTCCTTCGGCTGGGGTGCCTGCAGACCTCACTGCAGGTAGATTAGAGCTGTTGCTCATTCTGGTAATGAAATAAAAGACACCATTACTGCAACTGCTACAAATGGAAGCTGGGGAAATTTGATTGAGCACTTACGAGGCGGGTCAGCTTATTTACACCAGATGTGGTTTGAGAAATGTCAGGCCAGATGAATTATCAGCGAGGTGTGTGTGTGTGTGTGTGTGTGTGTGTGTGTGTGTGTGTGTGTGTGTGTGTGTGTGTGTGTGTGTGTGTGTGTCACCTAGTGTGTGGTTCCATTGTTTTCGTTGTGTTTTTACTGGGAATTGTCATTTCAACCCCCTATGAAACACCCTCTAAGTAGCAAGTAGATATCTAAATATCTCAGATATGTTTACCATGTACAAAAAAACAGACTGTAAAAACAGCAAAATACAGTTTTGCAGGGAATTATGTGTCCGACTATTTATTGGCTGCTTGACTAGTTGCTGGGCAACCAGCGAAGACTCCAGGAAGTAACTGGTCCCAGCCAAGAAATGGTCCTGCATATAACCCCCGAAAAAATGGTTGTACACATTTTTGTAAAGAGTATTTAAATAAAAAAATAATCTGTTAATTAGTGATTTTTAAAGTTCCATTTTCATTTACTCCTACCTATGTACATGTTCAGTTAACACTGTCAGCTGAATTACTTTATGGTACTTTTTAAGATCTGTCATATAAGTGAAACGTGTTGGATTGCTTTTCCGTTCTCTTCCTCTTTTACTTTTTTTGTTTCTAGTCGTTGTTGTCAAATGGACTGTAAAACCTTTTCCTCTCCAGATGCCATTTGTATTACAAGGGGTCGTCAATAATTTGATTCTACTGAAGCATAGCAGCAGTTTCAGTCATGCGGTCAATACAATTGTTTAATGCAGGGCAATCCAATACACCACAGCTTCACCCAGTGTGCTCACTGGTAGGAATTACTTTTCATTTTACCGAACTTAATTGGTGTACTGTTACTGACGACTGCAAACTGCCACTTAGTGACGATATGCCAGGTTATTATTACTATTGTCCTCAGGTTATGTTGCAACAAGACAAGTTCATGGTTCATTTGTTATTGTGACAATAAACATACTGGCCTTACACAAGTAATATGTGGATATTTTGGACAAATATGTTTTATCAAATCATAATTTAGATTATTCTCAAATTAGCTGAGCTACTCCACAATCTTTTTGTGAATTAGAGTAGAGTTTTGCTCCACAATATCCAGTCTAAGGTCCCAGTCCTCTTAACCTAACAAACCTGCAGACTTTAGTTTACAGTTCTGGCACCTTTTTTAGACTCCCATTCAACCACCAGTCCAAACTTAATAGATTGTTACAAATTTCATAAAACTTCAAAAAGATCAGAGCAGGATAACAGAAATGGTTTCCCCACATAGCGTTATGCTGAACACAAAGGTTTGCTCTGGGAGAATAGACTTAACTTGAGCTCAGTGATATTTCCCTTTATCCATTTGGTAAGTTGATGATTAGCACAGCAGGGGGCGAGTCCCTGGCTGTCCAGCAGTGCACAGCTTATTTGGTCTCAAGGATGACCAGGATTTGCATTTCTATCCACTGACCTACTTGAAAGAGAGCAATAGAAAACACATCTAACATACATACAACATCTGATAACTAGGAATTCTTTATAACTTGAGAGTAGGAGTAGAGTAGGAGGCTTCTTTGAGAATCAGTAAATAAAATACATTTTAACTTCTTTCTCAGATTCACATCACTGAATGCTCACAGCAACAATGTCTCCCAGTAACCCTTATCTAAAAAACATAAGGTTACTGGGATACAACAACATTGTGCCTCATCTGCTAGTTCCTGTGTCATTGCATTGCCTGCACAAATGATTCGTAAGTGGAAAACATTTTTGTGCCATCAAATACAGCTTTAATAATTGAAACCAACAGAAGAGATTATTATTATTATTATTATTATTATTATTAATCAGCACATTGGAGAAGTTGGTCTGAACTCTCCTCTCCATGACAAAACTCTCGCTGAGAAGAGTTGATATCCCCACGTGAAGCCGGCTACATGCATGTTGACTTCCTTTGCAGAGTTCACCTTCCAAAAGTCCTTTCACTGGCTGTTGAATATCAGTTGGTAAAAAAAACAATCTATGATCTCTCATCGCTCAGAAACTGCCAATAAGCGCTTGATCAAAGTTTTTAAACTACATTAACTTAAACTATTGTGAGTCATGATGTTGCTATGAAAATTCTACATGTACGTTTGCTAAAGCTTTCCTAAATGAAGTGAATTTATAAGCATTAATTGTATTTCTCAACACATTTTCCTCTCCTGCCCTTTCCCTCTTTTCACAGTACAATGCAATGCAACTTTGTCAGCAATGGAGGATGTTGTCGAGTCACCAGATCCTGCATCATCATCCTCATCTTTTCCCCCTCTGGAATGCACCTACAGCATTACTGTGTATGCAGGTTATGGTGTGGAAATTCAGGTAATGTGCATTATCTCCTATGAATTCATAATCACTCATCTTTTCAAATATTAAACTTTTTTCAGTGACATTTTTAACTTTCGCTGCTGTATTCTGAAAATGTAAATTATCTATAATTGGCTGTATAGAAAAAAACTTAATTGTAATAATGCAGCAGCAATATGGTCAGTCAGCTACAATGTATTAACGTTAAGCTCATGAGGCCCAAGTGGAATGTTAGTTAGTTGTGGCCAAAACATACACAATTCAAAAGACGGCAAAATAATGCCTCTTATTATTAAATTAAATTAAGACCATTTCACAAAGATCGCTATCTATTTATGTTTTTAATTTGTTCATCTTAAAGATGCAATATCATAGGTATAATAGTTATGTAATGTCATTACTTCATTTGTTGTTGAATTGTCTGGAAAAAAAAAACAGCTGCAGAACACGTTGTACGTCAATATTTCCTCTGTTTTCCTGGTAGGTGAGGAAGGTTAACCTTTCTAAGAAAGAGTCTCTGACAATCATGGGGCATGGAGGTTTGGGACCAGAGCTCTTAGCCAATGAGACCCTGATGAGAGAGGGTCAGGTGATTCGCAGTACGACCAATCAGGTGTACATTCACTATCGCAGTCTCCAACAGACCAACCATGGCGTGTTCAGCCTCCACTATCAAGGTAAATTAACCCCTCTGGTTTCATAAAGTAACTAGAAATGGCAGGTCTCTTGATTAGTTCTTTGGATCCATTTTTGTGTTGCACAGTAAGATCATTTTACTGATGTTTCCTCTATGCGTAAAGGTTGGAATGAAAACCTGCACACCTGCATATTTAAAAGCATACAAGCAGGGCAGATGTGGGGCAAATGGACGTACTTCACATTTTCCAACTCTTGACCTTTTAAAGTTTTTAGCTGAGATATTATCCTTTGCGTTTGGCCAAGGAATACTGAGTTCTATACTGTGGGTTAAGTTCAACATTTACTTAAGAAACTTAAGAACGCAACAGAGAAAGGTTTTGGTGATTAAACTCATAAAATGAGGACCCATGATGATACTGGTGAAGAGACGGTGGAAGATGGCTCCAGCTCGGCTGAGTCGCATATGACAATCTCAGATCATGGTGCTGATGGGGGAGGTGGAGGTAAAGACAAAATTAAAGGATTACAGAGATCTCAAGATTTGAAGATCAACATCCAACTGATTATTTAATTGAATATGGAGGGAAAGCTGAATAGTCAGAAATAGTGACACGTGAAAATAGTGATTGAAAGAGTTTTGCTAGCATGGTAAAGTGTAAATGACAGAGATGCTAAAAATGTATGATCCGCTTGCACAGAGTCGACATTCACTAGTACATTTTCAATAGAATGTGAGAATTTGAGACTTTTGGAACCAGCTTTTAACTTTGTATCTTCCACCAAAGAAAATGTATTTCATTTCCCCTCTGTTGTATCTACATCGACAGCCTTTCTGCTGTCTTGCCCGTTCCCTCTGTCTCCTGAGGGCGGTGGAGTGACAGTGACAGATATCCATCCTGGAGGTCAGGCACACTTCCACTGTGATCCAGGTTTCCAGGTTCGTGGTCATGAGGTGGCTACTTGTGTCAACACAACACAACCACACTGGAGCACTCCGGAGCCACAATGTGTCGGTCAGTGAACTAATTCAGATACAACATTGCCTTTTGGTTACAGGGTAATTGTTAAGGTGGTTGATTATGGAAAATAATATGTGGGATATTATTTTTCCTCAGCTGTGTCTTGTGGAGGATGGATCCGTAATGCGACAGTAGGCCGGATACTCTCTCCACCCCCTCCTTCCGTCAGCAACCACAGTAATGTGAATAACCTGAGCTGTCACTGGTTGATAGAAGCCAAAGAGGGACACAGGCTCCACCTACACTTTGAGAGGATTGCACTGGATGAAGATGATGATAAGTAAGTTTGTGTTTCCACTACTTTGTGTATCACATAATACATTTTTCTGACTCGAGTTTAAAACTGCAGAGACAACTTAAGTTCCTCTTTGAGTCAGATCAGTACAACATTCTCTTTATTTCTTCCTACCTTCATTTAATGTTCAGTTGAACTGGAACAAATTTTAAATCATATTTTACTTGTTAATTTATTAAAGCAAACTAAGCCAATAAAAAAGGTTACATCCCTAAAGCTACCGTATTTACACGCACTGGTTCTCTATCTTTTACCTTTCCCTTTTTGCTTTTTTCCCATGAATAATTCAGGGTAATACACGACGCATACTTCTGACAAACGTCTAACTGAATTTCACCTTTCATGAAGGCGTCACAAAGGAAAACAATGAACTTGTTTTGTTTTTTACTGTACTCCAGTGTGACATGCTTATGTGGATTGCCTTCATTCTGCTATCCATGCACATTTCTTCAATACTTATCCAGACGCTGATCATAACATGTCTCTCTCTTCTGGAGTTTACATTGGGGATCTTTGTGGTTTGTTCCTACCAGGTTAATTGTGCGCAGTGGAAACAGTTCCCTGTCCACACCGCTCTTTGACTCAGACCTGGATGACGTCCCTGAACGTGGGTTGCTGAGTGAGAGCTCAACACTGTACCTGGAGCTCACAGCTGATTCTTCCTCCATCCCTCTGCTTCTGGCACTGCGATACGAGGGTGAGCAGAGACACTTTGCATATATCAGCCTTACACAAGGTCCTTTCCACAGACAGCAAAACACAAAGACAGTGTGTCGCTGTACATCCTTCTAACCTCATTATTGTATAAGATTTAATACATGGGTCAGTATTCTGCCTAAAATCAAGTTAGATATGATTAATCACTAGAACCCAATAATTATAGGAATTAAAAATCCTTGAAGGTGACATATTTTAATCTCCAAAAAATTCTTGGAAGGTTGACCTTTTTAATCTCGATGAAATATCTGATCAGCACACACATGCACACACTGTGTCTAGTTTCTTTTCTTCTTTGCGTCTTTTTTTTAGCTTTCGATGATGAACACTGCTGGGAGCCCTACATGCCTCATGGAAATTTCAGCAGCAGTGACATCACGTATCAGCTGGGCACCACAGTTACCTTCACCTGCTCTCCAGGCTTTGTCATGGAGCAAGGTTCAGGGACAATTGAGTGTGTCGACCCCAGCAATCCCCACTGGAATGACAGCGAGCCTATGTGCAGAGGTAGGTTTCAGGGTTGAGTTTCGGTTGTATTTCGAATAAGTGAATGAAAGCGGATGCTTTTTTTTTATTGCTTTAGTCAGAATCACAAACTTTCTTATTTCTTGTCCGTTCTTCTGTTGTCTCTGTGCTTCATTTTCATAATTTAATTTAACCTAAATCTTCTACTCAGTTTTGTAGTGAGAGAGTCATTTGTTTCGTTAATATTCTAATTGTTTTGTGCTGAGATTGATGCCTGAAGTGACAAGTTGTTGTAGCTTGAAGACTGCAGTCACGCTGACTGTGTCATCTGCTGAACTTCTGGCATGCTGTGAAAAGTGAAAGAAACAGAGAGACTGTGGCAGATATAGAACTGGCAGAGACCTTGCACTGGGTCAGGCACTGGCTGAAAACACAGATGCTATTTTTTCAACCTAGCGAAAGACATTCTGAAAGCCATATGCTGTTTGGTATTGCTGCTTTTACACAGCGATGAAGAGGGAGGTGGATGGTGGGATATCAGTAAGTGCTGTGCAAGGCGAAGAGGTCTGAGTTGTCGTGGTTGTCTTGAGCCTCCATCGTATGGCAGAAGATTGTGTCTCTCAGAGTGGAAACTGTTTAAAAAACAAGCAATTAGCTGGTGGTTATCTTTGATTATAATATTTTGCAGTGTTTATTCTGCTCATATCTGCTCGTTATGCTCTCACAGACATATATTTGACAAATGTTGTGGTTAAAATGTCCCTAAGCAAGTGTGTGTGCGATGCAGTCCTCACTCCACAACCGATGGCCGCTTGTGTGTGTCTGTGTGTGTGTGTGTGTGTGTGTGTGTGTGTGTGTGTGTGTGTGTGTGTGTGTGTGTCTGGCTTCACAGTTTCATGCCTCAGTTTTAATAGGACATGCTTCTATGAGAGCAATTCCTGGCATTGTATGTGAAGTCAGGATCACACTGAACAGGTTCTCGCAGGCAAAAGGGTTTGCATTTGGCTCCTATCACTGCAATTTGCACCTCAGAGTTGACATCTTCCTGATGACACACTTTCCTAGCTGTTTGTGTTGTATGTCTGCAAGGAAAGGTTGCTTAATGTGAATTAATGACACAATAGTGTAACTTGTAAACCATTATTTTTCTGCCATGTTTTATTCACCACACCTCGCTTCTTTGTGTGCCCTCTGAAATCTTTATCATCTCTCATTGATCTTTTTACTGTGGCTTTATTCATTTTCTCTCCCTTTAATATTAATTCATTTTTCCACAGTTACATTTGGTATTATTTCATCACCCCTTTTATCATTCTCTCTGTCTCACGATTCACGTCCTCACCTCACTTCCTCTCCTTTCTTCTGCTCTGCAAGCTCTGTGTGGAGGGGAGTTGACTGAGCCGTCAGGTACCATCCTGTCTCCTGATTGGCCCCAGAGCTACTCCAAGGGGCTAGACTGTGTATGGCAGATCCACGGCAACGAAGAGAAACGCATTGAACTGGATGTCCAGATGTGAGTATTGCTAATTTTAGTTGTTGGTTATTTAAAGTAACCAACCATGTTTGTGTGTCTGCAGTCTGTCAAAAACACAGTAAATATAGTAACACAATCCCTTCACTTCACAGATGTTGCTTGAAATTTTCTAATTTGCTGAGTTCAAATTCTCACTGAGCCCAAGAGATGCCATAGATAGGAGGATATTATATACATGTACTGTAATAATGACCTGAATTTAGAGCCTTGTATTTCACACACTGAATCAACCCAATGGAAAGTGAAATCTAGGTTGGCAATCTGACTGATTTATATTAATATAGTCCATGTTTAAATTGTCATGCCGTCAGTCAGACACATTTGCACTCAGAGTACTGCATATCATCATGTTTAATATACAAATTTGTATTTTGATGACACAGTAACAGAAATATTGTTCAATAAATATGCTCACAGTGTAATTTATTCCCCTTAGAGTAACAGGATCAGCACTCATTTGGTTGCCAAATGAGTAGCAAAAATCTGTAATAAACAGAATTCTATTGAACTGCACCCTTGGTGTCAAATTCAACCCATGTGTGCACCACATATAAACACTTTTGTTACTCTATTTTATTCTTTTCATTTAAAATCTGTTAGCTTACATAGTTTACATTGTGAAAAATGTGTATTTACACTAAACTAAACATCTTGAACCCATGTATATTGTACCTAAAAGAGAAAGGATGATGACATATTGCAGCTTTACATAATCCTCTGCCTCTCCTGTACTGACTACTAAAATGCTCTTCTTAAGAAAAAAAGGAAACAGTCTAAAGTGAAAATTTCCCTTTGTTATTCTTATCTTTCCTTTTTAAAGTTTAAATATCCGCCACACTGATGTGCTGACCGTCTTTGACGGACGTGATCTCATGTCCCATGTGATCGGACAATACCTGGGGTCCAGAGAGCGTTTCCAGGTTGTGTCTGGGGGCTCAGAAGTCACCATTCAGTTTCAGAGCGATCCTGATGATTCCACTTTCATCCTGAGTCAGGGATTCCTCATTCATTATCGTGGTACGTACACTTCCTAAGTCACTGCTGTTATGGCTCAATGTGAAAAATGTCGACGTTCGGGACATGTGAGGGCTGCCATTGTTGAGGAAGCGATCATGAACAACCTATATTTATTTATTTCGCTGCTCTCTGTCTGTGTGGTGCAGAGGTTGAGCCAAACGACACCTGCCCCACTCTCCCTCAAATTGACTTTGGCTGGATCAGCTCGTCCCACTCCTCTCCTGTGAGAGGCAGTGTGCTGACCTATCAGTGCCAACCGGGATATGACATCAGTGGCTCTGACATCATCACTTGCCAGTGGGACCTCTCCTGGAGCAGCAGTCCACCTACATGTGTCAAAGGTGAGACAAAGTATTGGGACATACTTAAGATCTTAACTCCACACTGACCCGTTAGTGTGCATTAACTGTATAGTTTTTAAAATGTAACTGTTGTATGTAAAGGTAAGATTAGATGGATGGATGAAAAAGTTGTTAGTTTCATTCTTAGACAAAACACATTCAGGTTTCATCCATGTTTTTAACTTTTGTCAAAAACAATGCCGTCATCGCCCGTATTTAACTGTTTAAAACTATTAAACTATTTGATGAAGTCTAATAGCAGGATCAAGTTAAATGCTGTCCTATGTGTCCCACGTTGTCCCCCACAGTCCAGCAGTGTCCTGACCCAGGAGAGGTGGTAAACGGAGCGCGCTCAGTGCGCCCCGAAGCCGGTTTTGCGGTTGGAACAGTCGTTCGTTTCTCTTGTAACCAGGGTTATCAACTGGAAGGTCCCAGCCAAATCTCCTGCCACGGACGAGACACTGGCACCCCCAAATGGAGTGACCGCAGCCCAAAGTGTGTCTGTAAGTCTTTGTCTTTATGATGCTTGCTGGTGCACGTTTAGAAATTACCTGCAAATACATTGACTGTCCTCTGTGTGTTTTCATGTGCTCTGAACAGTGAAATATGACCCATGCCCAAACCCTGGTGTCCCTGACAATGGTTACCAAACCTTGTACAAGCACAGCTACCAGGCAGGAGAAACTCTGCGTTTCTTCTGTTATGAGGGATACGAACTTATCGGCGAGGTGATTATCAGCTGCGTTCCCGGCCATCCCTCTCAGTGGAACAGCCCTCCGCCCTTTTGCAAAGGTAAAAGGTTCATTGTCTCTAGACCTTCTGAAACAGAACAGGAAAATGCTACGAAACATCTTATTCCCTGGGTCCAGATTTAAATTATTGAGGTTGGGTTTTTAAGACTAGCTGTCTTGTGTTATTCCAACGTTTGTTGATTATGAATGTATTATTCTCTTGTCTGCCATTATTTTAGTAACAGAACTTAGATCTGAATGAAAATGATCCTGAAGTTGCATTTAGGACTTAATATAATATAACAATGTATTTTGCTTCTCTTTCTCTTTTATTCATTTCACACAGTGGCATATGATGATCTTTTGGATGATCACAAATTAGAAGGTGATTTCTTTACTCTTCTCTAATTTGTGATGTGTATAAAGTTAAAAAGGTCCTCGACATAACATTTAAAGCCCTTACACATAGGAATTAAAGTCCTCACTCTCACTATAGTATGTAAGTGTCAACTGGTGTTCTACTAAGGTGTAGAGTTTCTCTGGATTTGTCAGCCTCGCTTTTATGTGTTTGACATTTTAGATAAATTGTGAGCAAACAAACATTACGATGAAACATGATGAAAAGAGCTTCTTTTTGTGATGATTTTTTTTTTTTGGCTGTTTCACAGTGTCCCAGTCATTTGAGCCGTCCCATCAGATCCTGAGTGAGAACATTGCTTTGGCAATAATTCTGCCAATCATCCTGGTCATCCTCCTGATTGGAGGAATCTACATGTACTATACAAAGTAAGTACCCTATGTAACCAAAGTGACACATCTAAAAGATTTAATATTATTCTGTTATTATTTAATATTATTCTGTTATTCTATTCATTGTGTATATAGTGTGCATTTTTATATAATATCTTTACTCTGTTACTATAATTGTATATATTGTGTATTTTTTTTAATATATAATATTACGATTTTTACTGTAACCTATTGCTGCTTGCAACTAAATAATTTCCCCTCGCGGAATCAATAAAGTTACTATCTATCTATCTATCAATCTATCTATCTACATTTAAAAGAACATTTAGGGGGAGCTATTGGCAGATATTGAATATCATATTAATAAGTATGTTGTCTTTAGTGTATAGTCACCTCAAAATAAGAATTGTTCCGTTTCCGTTACCTTAGAATGAGCCATTTATATCTACATACGGAACGGGTCCTTTTTATGGAAACCATGTTTCTACAGTAGCCCAGAATGGACAAACCAAACACTGGCCCTCGATAGGGTCATTTGCATTTCCATGGTTTTGTGTAGGCCACTGTAGTTCTCCTACACACTTGGCCTAGGGAGAAGTTTCAGTCGGTTGCAATCTGCAACCGAACCACCAACTGTCCCCAAATCCCACAAATTGCACCTTTTGAACCTTAATTTATTTGTAAGACTGCTTTTACTTTTCTTCACCTAAGTTCACAATAATGTATAAACTGTAGCCTTTATTCACGGGGTCATATGTCATTTTATTTTCTCACTCACAGCATATGCAGACTAGAATGGAAGCCACTCTTCTGGAAGTCTCTCTCTCACACACACTCCTACAGTCCCATCACAGTCGAGTCCGACTTCAACAACCCTCTTTATGAGGCAGGGGTGAGTAGAAAGCTGATACTTTTCCTGTAATTCACAATTGTTTAAATTGAAACTTTAGACGTTATGAATGTGTTTTTATCTAAACTAAAGAGTCTGAATTGATTTTTAATGATTGATTTCTTACTTTGCCCACAGGATACGCGGGAGTATGAAGTATCCATTTAAAGGAGAAAATGTCTTGGTGAGAATAGAAAACCAGAGAAAGATTCAATTCTTTGGGAAGACAAATTCCTTAGTATCATAAGGCCTCACTCCCCTTTTATCATTCATTTCTATTTATCTTTCTGTTTTACCATCACTGTATCTCTGGTTTATCAATTTGTGGAAGTGCTTTATTTTGATTTGTTGTACTGATATAGTGGTCTGCCAAACGTGGGTCCTACGTCACGGTCCAACTTTCTGTATCGCTAGAACTGGTGCCTTATGAAGGGTAAGAAAATGATAACAAAGATCAACTAACAATGTGGTAGGAATAAGAACAGAAGAGGTGGAAAGGGTAAAGGGAAATTGATTGATTTATTTTTTAAATTCAATTATTATGAGGCCAAAATATTCGAGAACTTGGCAATACTTTATTTGTAACTATCAGAAGTTACAGTCATGAGCATACAGTACTCACTGAATGTGTTTCTTTCATTTTTAGAGTGGCTCATGTTACATTTTACAAAGTGTTACAGTAAAAGGGGAAGAATACTTTAATTTCATCCATGACAAAGACGTTTAAAATGAACACAGTTATTTTTTCTCTTCCTCACTTTGTCTCTCTCTCTCTCTTTGTGAAACACACACACGCACACACACACACACACACACACACACACACACAAATTGAATGTAAATATCTGACTTAATATTGCTTGAGGTTGATATATATACTAAATTATATATAAAAGCCTCATATATACAATTATACATGGTGACGGGAGGTTATATATTTTCATTATATATGTAATGAAAATTCAGTGCCAAAATATAATGTTAAATAATTTAATGTCCCTACGTGTTTCATCTGTTGTTGCAATACTGTTTACAAAGGCAGTTTATTTTATTCTTCGCTGTTTCTGGAGTGCATCGTCACCCAGTGTCACATGACATATAAGGAAAAGGTGAGGACATGAATGTCATTATGCTTAGAGCATGCACTGATTGTAAATTATATTGCTTCTGCTCAATCTTGCCATTATCATTATAGTTATTGACAGTTATCATTGTTATCAGATTTGATGTTGTATGCACTATGTTGATGAAAAATTACAAACTTGGCTGCTTGCTGTGATGCATTATGTATTTATTTACAACTGATTGTTTCAACAGTGAATGTAGTCTCATTCTCTGTGCCAAATGAAGGATCCTGGAGACTGTTGCTTTGTAGACTTAATTCTTCTCTTATCATCAGTAGCATTTCTTTGCTTCACATATGAATACACTCTTTTGAAGGCAGTAAATTATTTGCTGAATTGGAAATAAAGTTTCTGTTGAATGGTGTAAAAATTGTAAAGATTTGCAGTATTTTTTTTTCCAAATAACAACATCTACATCTGTCCGCACACTAAACATGCACTGTATTGATAATAATACAACGATCACAATGGGAGGGTGAATTTACAGGGTTATTTTGAACTTTGACCTATGGCTATTTTCTTCATGTCTAACAGACAAGGAAAGGAAATGAAAATACAAAGTGGAGGAAAATACACCAATAATTTGATTTGGAAATGATAATTTACCTTTAAGTAGCCATGCTAATGTTTGTGTATCATTACAAGTGTTAGCATGACATTAACAAACATTTGAACTTTGATTTTGATTGATTTTGAAAACCGTTGTTGATACCCCTAAATATTAATGATAGATCAGATTAAACATGTCTGTGTTATTCCCCCTGAAGAGTGTGGAGTTGTTGTTGATCAACAGTGACCAATACAGGATAACAAACATGATCGTTTCTGTAAATGGATTTCTGTTTGTTTCAGTTTGGCCACATTATTTTTGTATTTATCGGAAGTGGTAGCATACTCTCATGCCTGCATCATAGATATTGACGCTACCTTGACTAATTTAATATTGACGTTCCTCAATGTGACCACTAGAGGGCAGTAAACACCTGTGACTCCAAGCACATGCAGGTCAGTCTCATCCCGCTTGGTGCTAAATTAACATTATTAGAAGGATTGAGTGATCTCCTCAACATAAAATGTGGGGATTGGTCAAATGTAACTTTTTTTATACTTATATACAAATTAATATTAAAAAAACGTTTATACTGATATTAGTGTACATTACCACATTTGTTCGTTTTAGCAGTAAAGACTCGTGTTTGTAAATACCCACACTAGTGTACCGTAGGTTGTATATTTTTATGTCAAAAAAGCATGTATACTGATGTTACTGAACATTAGCAACAGTTGCAGTTCCTCACTGACACCACTGGAGGGCAGGAAAGACTCATAATTGTCAATACGGTTCGGTAGTGCCTCCACAGTGACCAATTGATGATAACGAACATGATCATGAGCACGCTCTCATGTCTGCTTTGACGCAACCTTGACGAAATTAATATCGCCGTTCCTCACTATGTCCACTAGAGGGCAGTAAACACATGTGACTCTAAAATTAATTCAGGAAAATGGCATCCTGCTTGTTGCCAAAATACCATTATTCGAAGCAAAGACTGATCCACACACCAGAAAACAGTTGAACAAATGTGACAATTGTCATTTAAGTAATCACAATTGTAAAAGTTGTATATATTAATATCAAAAACGTTAATATTGATATTACTGTACACAAGGTGGCGCTAATGGGCGCCACAGGCTGCTGTTTAACACGAAGTAGAAGAAGAAGAAGAAGAAGAAGAAGAACGCAGCGGAAGAAGATGTGCGAGTTTCGTTTCCGAGTGACCTACTTAGCTTCTTCTGTTAGCATCAGTTAATAATCTGTATCTCCTACAATGGAACTGGCCATTCTTACGATAGCAATTATAATTTTTTGATGGCAAGCTTCACATTTTCCACCCAAGAAGCGATTCAAAAATAAATGAGCATTGCTAACTTAAAGCATAGCTAAATAGACTAGCCATTGTTAGCCTCTTTGATTGAGCTAGCTAGGCTGGCTGCGATTAAAATGAGTTGTCAAACGTTAGCTGCGTTGTGCTAATACTAACGGCTGTTAGTATCAGCGAGTATCGATTGCTAGCTGATTTAACGCTTACATATTTAGCTATCTTGGCTCAACCTTGGATGTTTAGTGTGGTAAGTACACTTTGTTATAAGCTAACTTAATATCATTTGAATGTATTAGCCTTATCAGTTAGCATCTATCTCAACAACTAACTAGATCTCAGTCATGTTTGAGGTAACGGTACTTGTGGTTGTAGCTAGCTTTGTTGTTGCTAACATTCTGTTGACACCTGACTTTGGTGGTAGTAATGTCCAGCTATAGGTGGCTGTAACACTGCTGTGAGACAACAGACAGTCAGTTTCAGGACGGCTACGTGCGAGCTGCATATGTATAAAGGATTACATTAAAGAATAATGTTCTGAAACGGTGTTTCCTTTACCCCACTATGATGAGGTGTGGCATAAGCTTGGCAGTCAACTGATGCACTTTACACATAAGGACCAAGTTATTACTAGGTAGTTGGATTATACTTGTTTTGCTGTTTTGAAATAAGATGGCCATTTAATGTCCATTTAGGGTATTTTCACACCCTTGTATTTTGTTAAACTTGTAGAGAACGAAATATACTTCTTTAAGTACAGGACACACAAAGGGTGTGGTAGGAGATCTGTTTTAAAGAGGGTTCTTTAGTAAGTCAGATGATCTGTGAGGACCACGAAAATAGCAGCTTAATTTCCATAAAGTTAAAAGCTGAACAACATGTGCTTCTGGGCAGCATTTCCCACCCATCTTTGCTTTAAGATAAATAAATCGTTATAGCAAAGGTAGGATATATTGTGATCTTTCAATTTCTTGCTCAAATATTGTTCTCACTACAATTAGCTTTTTACATCCAAATCCCCAGCCATTATAATTACGTATATATTTTCCAGTGTGCTTTGCCCTGGTTTTTAGAATGTTTTACCACATCTGGTGTCTGCTACTGTCGTGAATACAAATAACCACGTCCATATCTATATAACAACAAAAGAGTACTTCAGATTCAGCCATTATACATGGTTTACTCACTTTTGTCAATTAAGAGAAAATTGAAATAATGACTGTGTACTTTTTACATTATTATAAAGTCCTTCATCACTTGTTCTAGCCCAAACCTACACTAACAAGCCGTCATATTCTTCTGTATTACAGTCAGGAAGTGACTCTTCAGCCCCATGTCTGCTGAGGCTTCAGTAGGCAGTCATGCTGCTGACTCTGCCCAGTCTGCTGTTTCCCAGCCTGCCTTCCACAACACAGATGAGTTTAGAAATCGAGGTCTTCTGGGGAGCAAGTATGTCAAATTGAATGTGGGTGGCTCACTACATTATACAACTGTTCAGACATTAAGCAAGGAAGACAGTCTGTTGCGGAGCATATGCGATGGAGGAACAGAGGTTTCCATCGACTCAGAAGGTGAGTGGATGATGTCTGATGAGAACTAACATTTTCACTGGATCCACATTGTTATTGTTGAATGTCTTGAAGGCTGTGCCATTGATATGAGAAATGTTCATAGTATGTAATATGATTCCTTATGTCTTAATAACATACTTATTTCAGGTACCCTGTTTAGAATTTACATGAATTATGACAAAACTTTAGTTTTACATCAGGATTACCTTTTAAGCATTACACTTTTATCATAGAGTATTTTATTCAGATGTGAAACATTATTTATACAATTAAATGAAACTGTGCAACTTCTGTTAACTTGGACAACAAGTCTCACACTTATGGTGTCAAACATCTAAAATACTGTTTGAGATTTGACAGCAAGATGTTTCACTCTCGCATGTTACAGGATTATCTGCACTGACTGATATTAACTTTATCTTGTGTGGCCCATAGTACTGGCTGTATAGGAAAGGTGTGTCTATGCTAGCTGTTTCCATAGCAAATGACTGGGTGCACACCGGGGCCATTAGCCTACGACAAAAAGTAATTAAGATTACTGAAGATTGCAAATAACTGAAAATGTGTTTTCCTGCTGGCACAGGTTGGGTAGTTTTGGATAGGTGTGGCCGACATTTTGGACTTGTTTTGAACTTCCTGCGAGATGGCTCTGTACCACTTCCAGAGGACCACAGAGAACTGGATGAGGTTCTGAAGGAGGCCCAGTACTATCGGGTCCAGGGACTGGTCCAGCACTGCCTCAGTGCCATGCAGGTAAATAGCTATTTGGCAGATTAAACAAGAAACCTAAAGACATTACTTTAGACCCTGCTGTTTTTATGAAGGGTGTTTCACATTGTATCCTGTAAATTGATTATTGATACTTACAAACAAGTGTTCCCGATGTATTTTATTGTACTTTCTTTCTGTTTACCTTCAGAAACAAAAGGATGTATTTGAAACTGTGTGTCGCATCCCCATGATCACCTCAGCCAAAGAAGAACAGAAGATGATTGCTACTTGTAGAAAGGTAAATTGCATTTTATCTCAATCAAATAAACCACTGACAAAAGTGTTCAGATTATCAGCTGTGCTAATAGTCTAAAAGCCTAATACTGTGTACCAAGGGTTGAACTCTTTGTCTGTCCAGAATTAAAAAGAATAGATGGTTTGAAGTGATTTAGAATTGTGAGAAATGAAAATATTATTTATAGACTACATCATTTCTTGGATTAATTTGTCTCTTGTCTCTACAGCCGGTAGTAAAATTGCAGAACAACAGAGGAAACAACAAATATTCTTACACCAGGTAAAAGAATAAGGCTGACCGTGCATGTGTCCTACAGAGAGTGTGAAGGAACAATTTGAAGAGCCAGATGCTGCCATAACAAACTATCAGTGCTTCATGTGTTCACTTGACCATCTCTCTTTAGCTTCATTATTTGTAGTTTGATGAGAAAGTGCTTATTAATCTTCTCAGTTTATATTGACTTCCTCACTGTCTCTCCCCTGTGACCAGCAACTCTGACGATAACCTGCTGAAGAACATTGAGCTGTTTGACAAACTGGTGCTACGATTTAACGGCCGCGTCCTCTTCGTCAAAGATGTGCTTGGGGATGAGATCTGCTGTTGGTCTTTCTACGGGGAAGGTCGCAAGATTGCTGAAGTATGCTGCACTTCCATTGTCTATGCCACAGAGAAGAAGCAGACCAAAGTAAGCGTGACATACACCACCACATACACCAAGTCCTTAGTTTGACATTTTAGCACAAAGATGGGAATCACCTCCAAAGATGACTAACACACACGTATCTGATCACGAGGCGAGCTTTACCTGACATTATGAGCCCATTATGAGCCCTTTATCAACCCTTTCCGTTAGTCTGCATTTCTGCAGACTTTGCCCAAGGGAATTTCCCACAATTCATAGATAGCAAGGTTCAAATCAGGGAGTAAAAAGTATATAATATATATACCCACTATTGTGCATAATATATTTTAACGTGATATGCTGCAGCAGAGTGCTGTCCCATTCGTATTTACACCATTTCAAGCCTTACAGTCTCTCACACATTTCCCAGGTGACGTCAGTAAGTCCTTGAGGTTTAAGGCCTTGGGGGGGGGGGGGGCATTGAGATTGGGCCTAGCTTTGTATTTAACAGAGAGCGGCATCAGTTCTCCCATCTAACTCTACGCCAGAAAGTGAAATAGCTGTATTATTTAAAATGGCATTGTTGTATTCAAAGTAGGTTACTTTATTATTGCTAATATGTTGGGGGTTTTTTCAGTTATTATGGTAAACATATTAATGTAACTACTCTAATCTCAACTGATTGTTTTTTAGGTTGAGTTTCCTGAGGCTCGCATCTTTGAAGAGACCCTCAATATCCTCATTTACGAGAATGGCAGAGGATCCGGTCCAGGAGGCTTACACCTTCTAGATTCAAGAGGCTCAGCTTCATCACTGGGAGCTGAGGAAGAGGGAGCGACGGGAGGCGACAGGCGAGTAAGACGGATCCACGTGAGGAGGCATATTATGCATGATGAAAGAGGGCCCGGTCAGCAAACTGTGTACAAGGACTAATAATGTGAAACATGAGGCTCGGGAGAGTGAATTTCTATATGTTTGTTTTTTCTTGATTGCCAGAATGAAAGAGATGTCCGTGATCATAGCAATAGCTCGGTAGCTAGTTATGTTGTTAAAATATCTTTAATACGTCGCTGCACAGAAATGTAGGAGTCGGTGACTGTAACTGAAGTAAGGGTTGTTTGGACATCAAAAATGCTTCTGTTTACAAGAAAACAAATTGTGTACATTATTTAAATAGGAAATGTGTGAAATTACCTGGGACGTGAAACTGGCATAAATATTGCTTTTCAAATGTTATTAAGGAACCTCCTGTATGTTACCGAATGGGCCTAAATCTCCCAGCCCACCTGTTAGAGTGGGTGTTAATGATATGCACTGGCACCCTCCTCTGTTTGACTTATAGGAAACACTGTCGGTCTGTTTATTCAGGGTGTGAAACATCGGTGGCCTATTCATAAGTTGGACTGATATGCTGCATGGCAGTAATGAACAGAGGATGGTCAAGCTTAGCCTAGATGTGTTAACACTGGAATAAACCTGGGTAGCCATTTAAGGAAGGTGGTCTATGAATGAGATTGTTGAGCAGCTCCATTTTCTTTATTTAAATTATTACTGCTGTTGCTTCAAGATGTTTTTATTAATTAATTTATGAACCTAATTTATTGTTTGGTATTTAACTTTTGTATTGTATGCAATCTTTGTGTTAACTAGTGCTCAAGTGAGTTTAAATTGTTGGAATGATATGATGCACTGTACAGCACACACCAGATTTTGAATTTACTCCTGTAAATGACTAAATAGTGTACTTACATTTCAGTTTAATGTTTCATGAGGAACCGTGATCATTTCTTTGATATTGTGTTTTATTCTGAGCCATGATCTTTCACTTTCGCTTCATGTTTTATACTGAACCACTGAAATTTGCTGCAGGTAATTGGCCATACAGTGATGATAGGCAATTAATGCTTGGTTTTATTTTGATTACCCATGGGAGAGGATATACATTTTCTTTCTGATATTCTGATGTTTTGAGTAAACCTAATCTCTCTGAATATTGGGGGAAAAAAACATTGAATGAGAGCAATATGTATCTCAGACCCTTAATAATATCACCTTAGAATACCTTAAAATATGCACTAATATGACTTCCGTCCTATTGTGGTCATGGGAATGTTCTGAATAAATTACTTGTGAAATCAAACTGAAGCTTCTTGGTTTTTATTTTTTCCTACAAAATAGTACAATAAAAAAATTAACTTAAAAACATTCATGTTGACAGAAAACAAATGGAAGTTACTCACAAGATATTATTTACTGTTTTACGCTTGATGCTCAATTCAGTGGCATGAATTATTTGGATATTATTCAACAATACTGTACCCTATTTATCTGGAACAAAACCTAAGTCAAGATGCTACCTCTTTACTACTGCACTGTCACACATTGAATTAATAGATATTTGCAAAATAATATTACTGAAATATAAATAAATAAATTCTAAGTCTTTAAAGAAAATGTAATAATGAATTGTGTAGAAGTTCTTTGTTGCTATGAAATATGTGTATCATTAAATAAAAGACTAAGTAAACGTATTACCATGAGAAAAACGCTAGAGATTATATTTACGTGTGAGTGTGTGGGTTTATAGTTTTTATTTTGACAGGGTGTGGCGTGTGTCTGGCCTGATGTCACTTCCGGTAACTTCCTGGGGGGGTCTCCGCTGCCGCCAAAAAGAAACCACTAAAGCCAGTAATGATGGTGTCAGAGAAAGAGGCAAGAGCTATCCGCAAGTTTGTGTGTGGTCAGCTCCGCGATGAGCCGAACCTCAGGTATTGTTAAAGCATTTAAGAGTGTTTCAGTGTTGTTTGTACCGAGGATAATTGCGCAGGTCTGTGCGCTTCCGTTGTTTGCGTGATTGTTGACAGTTATGTCGCTAACTTTGGTCTACATGCAGTTAACGGTAATACACACGGGTATATAACGTTACCTGTTGAATCATTCAAGGATCATCAGTTAGTTCTAACCAGCTGCATGTTGCGCATTTAACGACAACATTGCTGTCGCTGTTACTTTAATGCGCCATTTCTCAAAAAGACAACTCAATACGCACACCTGACGATGTTGTGGTTTGTCGGGTGCTGTCTTCATCTGATTTAAAATCCGTATAGTCTGGGTTTGTATTGATGTTTAGATGTATGTCTCAGTCTTTAATTGATAATTGCCTGTTGCTGTAAATAACTTCCTCTCTCTCACACCATGATGTATTGTTTATCATTTCTTATTGCAGCACGCTGACCTTAGGGATTTTAAAAAGGCGATATCTGGCTCATGTGCGATGTGAATCATTAGGTCCAGAAGCCAGAAATATCATGAGACAAGTGGTTGAAGAGGAACTGATGAAAATGCAGGTTTCTGAATTCTTCCTACACCGCTTGTTTATTTAAATGTTTTAGAGTTTTTAGTTCTGTAGTGTTTTACTGTCATTTGTTTAATTTGTTTTTCCTGCCAGGACAATGACGCAAATGGAAGTGAGTTGGAGACCAGCAAGAAGCCCCAAAACAAAAGGAAGAGAAAAAAAGGAAGGGACGAAGTGATAAGTGGGAAAGAAGAAGATGATGATGATGATGATGATGATGATGATGATGATGAAGAGTCCACGGCAAAGAAATCACGTCGTCAGTCAACCTCCTCATCGGGTAGGTTTTTTTTGGTCTTTAATTTGCATTTAGATGCCTGAAGTTTTAACAATCTACTGCATGTTCTACTAAAAAGAGCCCATCAGTCCTTGTTGATGTCAAAAGGTCTTCTTTTGTACAACCAACCGTCTGAAACCCACAGATATCCAGTTTACTGTGACATGAAAAAGAGAAATATAGAAAACATCACATATGAGACATTTGACTTTTGCAATGCCTCAGGGACGCCTTGACCAAACAGGAATTTGGGGTCAATGGTCACTGAGCTTTAGCAAAACACATTTTTGGCCATAACTCAAGAATGAATATGCTTACAATATTCAATTTCTCACAAATCTTTAACACACAGCTGCGAGGCTATAATTCTATTTTCCGTGAGTTTTGTTGTTTTCGTTGTAAACCATTGTGTTTTCTTGTGCGGTTCATGACAGAATCGGTGGACGAAGACAACTGCAAAACAGGAAGTGAGAGTGAAGAAGAAGAGCGACTTAAATCTGAATCTGAGGATGCAGAGCAGGAGGTGAAAAAGTCACAGCGAAAGACAAATGCAAACAGTAAACAACAGATAAGCAGTGAAGACTCAACCGACGAGGAAATAAATAAGTCAGAAGAAAACGATGAGGACAAGAGTAACAGTGAGGACGAACCGAAAGAAGTGGTGATGAAGAGAGCGAATGCTACAGAGAGTGGAGGGAAAAGAAGCAGCATTACAAGTCAAGGAAAGAAAACACCACAGAGTGATGAAGAGAAGGAAACCGACACGGACAGCAAGTCAGAAAAGAGCGACAAAATCAACAGCAATGACTCCTCAGACGACGGTGAAAAGGGTGACTGCAGCTTTATACTTGCATATCCAGTACTTCAGTGTTTATTAATTTCACGTTGTTTTTTTTGTTTTTTTATGACTTGATATGACTTTTTGTTGTGTTATGCAGAAGAAAAAGTCTCGGTGGAACACAGAAATAACGACTTGGACTCCGATTCATCATCGCTCCCCTCTTTGGAGGAAGAACAGCATAGTGGGGGAAAAAAAACACAAGATGATAAAAAGAAGAAAGCCCCGAAAAAAGAGAAGAGCGCCAGAAGTCAAAAGGTGAGGCTATGAGTGATGTTATCAAGCTTCGTAAACATTTAATGAAGTCTGTCCAACCCTTTGTCCTCACTCCTTATATTGAGTAAAGGTGCCTCGAAATTCTCTTGATCGCCCTCCGTGTTTTGAATAGAGTCGAGAGACAAAGTCTAAGATGAATAGTAGAAATAAAGGGATAGTCAAAACGTGTGTGTGTGTGTGTGTGTGTGTGTGTGTGTGTGTGTGTGTGTGTGTGTGTGTGTGTGTGTGTGTGTGTGTGTGTGTGTGTGTGCGCGTGTGCGCGCGCATCTTCTCTCCTGGGATTCGTCCTGCAGGATGATGACAAAGCTGTGGTGAGGCTGAAGCGGTACATTTCTCTGTGTGGTGTGAGGCTGAATTACAAGAAGCTCCTCGATGGCTGTCGCTCTGTTCGCTCCCAGGTGGCTGTTCTGAAGAAGGAGCTTGAAGGTCTTGGTGTCCATGGTCAGTGGGAATGCATTCACCTGTCAACAGACCACACATTCTGGGAGAAATTCCAATTATTTTTTTTTACGTTTGCCCATTATAAGGTATCTTGCATGTATTTCCAGTTGATTGTAACGAACACCAAATGATCTAACTTTTCAGGCTGCCAAGATGTTTACCAAGCACCTACCTCTGTAGTTTGTTCTTAACTTCTCAGGGCTTTTACATTTGTCATAATTTCTACTATACAGCGAGATGGTTTTGATTTGTCGTGCTTAAAAAATAATATTAGACGAGCCCAAAACAACCTTCAGTAGACTGTATGTTTATCATTTTGTAAAACTGCTGTGTGCCATCTGTGACCAGTGTGAAAATGTAACTGTTTTAATTTGTTTAACTCGGGGAATCATTGGTTAGAGTGATAACGTGTGTGTTTGTTTGTTTGTTTGTTTGTTTGTTTGTTTGTTTGTTTTCACACAGGTCAGCCATCTATTATGAAATGCAAAAAAGCCAGAATGAAAAGAGAGGAATCTCGGGAACTAGCTGAGCTCGATATCAGCAACATCATTGCCACAAAAGGTAACTATTTGTTTCTTTTCTTGAGTGTTGACACCCATCACCAATGTGATTTTTCCAGGGGGGGGTTTCACAATTTTGCTGTATGTTCCCCACAATTTGTGTGAATTCCATTTGTTGGCTTATTTATTGTGCATATATCTAATCAATACAGGAAAAATCTACTTGATTTTACATCTGGATCTATTTGAATTCTAGATAAGCAAAAAAGTGTAAATGCATTGGCCTTGGCAGTCACAGGATATTGGTGGGGGAAATGATGGGAACATTGTTAATGTGATGCTTACGCAATAGTTTGTCATTATACTGTACTTTTGAGATGAAGAGTTGTAGACATTTACTAGTTTCTCAAATAGAAAACTCTCCATCATCCAAAACAATATCAAACTTGTTGCATACGCCACACACTGAAATAATATATTTGTTATATTTATATAAATATTTACATTTACTGAGGAAGATAATGTGGAAACCTCTCCCCAGGTCGACCGAAACGCAGAGGAGCCTCGGCATGGCAGGAACAACGCAGCCCTCCGTCCTCTACGTATCTGCGCTCTCTGAACTCTGGCTCTGATAGTGACGAGGAAAACGACGCACACAGAGGACGGAGGAGAGCCACAGACTGGGCCAACCTGCAGGGGATCATCAGTGATGATGCAGAGAGCAACTGACTGTTCAAGACGCCATTTGGATACGAGCATTCCCTTTTCTTTGTACTACTTGTGTTAATAAATCATTTTGATACCATTACAAAGTATTTTTTTTTAAACCTTTTGGGATTTCAAATTTTTTGTATAAATAAGGTATAGTATTGTTATGAATACATTAACGTTTGTTATAGTTTAAATAAAGCTATTGTGATTTTATGGAACAACTATTTTTTTTTTACCAGGGAATCAAAGCATAAAGATTTTTGATTGAACGAAAATCTGCAGAGGACAGAAGTAATTATAGAGACCAGATGGCAAAGTAATGCACTAGTGCCCATAAAAAAAAATGGCAAAGAGCAAATTATAGTCTTTTCAGAAATTCTGGAGTTGCGCTACACAACTTTTATATTGTTACCCTTGGAAATGTGTGCGGAACGAATGTAAGAAGGCTCTTGGATACACGGAGTATTTCGCAGACGGACCGCTCCGTCTTTACCGTTCCCTTCACACATCTATAGTCCGCACGCACTCCTTCAGGTCATTGCGATATTTCTTGTTAAGTACTTTAATGGCCGCACATTTGTTGCGTGTTTGTGTGAGTACGGCAGCATTGTTATGCTGTTGCTAATAAATGTGTCATTACTGTACTCCGACATCGTCTGGATACAAAATAATAACTGCATGAATGTGACCCTCAACCTGCTGCACGTAACCCGTCGCTGATATCTCAAAATATTACATTTCATGTATAGGCTGGATCAAAATGGCTTAAACGAATACTTACTATATATTTTTGTAATTATTCATATTTTTTATGTTTTTGTTTTATCTCCTAGGTTATACATTCTTCATTAAATGTTTCTTAACTGGGGCGAAATGTAATAAATTGCACAAGGCAGTGACTGAAGCATACTTCTGCACATTCTCTATGCCAGTAGAGCGTAGAATCGTAAAATGACATCAAGGTTAGGGTTAGAGGAAGAGGATTGTAAACAAACAGGAAAAACAACTTATTGAAGCAAAAAGTAACAAGGGACATCATGAAGTGATAATTGAAGGTATAGCCTGCAATCACAGAGCCAGTCTACCAAATTGGTGTATACATTACACTGTATGAATGGAGTGAGATTATAGATATTTGTTTTTTCAAAGCCAAGCCCCTTTGCCACAGAATATACAATTTCACACAATGAAAAGAATACAGGTTCTACAGCCCTTTCCTTGTAAATGTTAGTATATTTTCGAAAGTTAGATTAACTTAAACCCCAAACTACACATTTCATGCAGGAATGGATGATGATGCACCCGATGAGGCCATGGCTGACTTCAAGACGAAGCCCCTCGGAGGATGGGGTGTTGCTCAGATAGCGGCTGGCACTGGGCTTACTATATATGCCGTATGGGTGGGAATCCTCCAGCCAGGCTTCCGAAAAGTCCCCTTGAGGCTACAGGTATGGTCTACACCTTCATAACACTTTAAATAACTATTTAACTCTTCTTGTTTAATCTGTACGATTGTTTTTATCTGAAGCTCTTTTGAATTTCTTCTAGGTCCCGTACATTCCTGCCAGCAAAGCTCAAGTAGATCATGTAATGACGATGTTCAGAGGTCGAAAGGGAGGCCTTGTGGATTTGGGATCTGGTGATGGCCGCATTGTAAGTATATGCAAGCTTATTGGGCTCCTTTTTCTTTGCGCTGGTTATCAATGTTTTTTGACCGTGGTCATTTTTAACCCTCGAGGTCTTGGAAGCACATCGGCAGGGTTTCACTCCTGCTGTTGGTTATGAGCTCAACCCTTGGCTTGTTCGCCTGGCCAACTTTCATGCCTGGAGAGCAGGCCATCATGATGAAGTGTCATACCGACGGGAAGATCTCTGGAAGGTTTGACATTTATCACTTGTACTATGGCATTAGTAACACTCCTGTTCAAATTTGCAAACAGTTGCTACACCACCATTAAATGACAAGATTTCACAATATTACTGTAATTTGCAACAACATGATAGTTGGATTGGAAATGTCCCCACTCCTAGAAGAAATGGTTAGCAAGAACAACACAGTCGGACTCTCTCCATCTAAATGCTGACGAAGGAGTTTTGTATTAGCAAATATGGATGAGAATTGACCAAACATCTTTTTTGATAATACACATACAGGTTACCTAGTGTTCTAGGTTGCACTTTAGGTTCACTTTATTCTTCCATTTGAATAGTACTGAAAAAGCACTGGTTTTTTTTGCATGTGATCATTGTATTTGTGATTTTTAAAGATAAATTGTTAATAAAGTGGCCTATTTACAACTTACCTTGCATCTCATCACAGGTCGACTTGACAGAATGCAAAAATATCACAGTATTTTTGGCTCCTAGTGTGGTGAGTAATATAATGAACCAATATAAACCAGAATAAAGACTATCTCATTCCAGCACACAGCCAAGCAAATATTGCAGAAAAAAAGAAGAAATTCAGCTTATTAAAAGTTAGGTGAGATGGGGGGGTTACCCATAGGTATTGCTGAAACTCTTAACTGTCAGTTCTATTGTTGCACTGGTTTTGTTATTTGAAAAAAATAAAAATAACATGTAAATGTTCTTCCACTCAGAGTTTTTTTTTAAGAAGGCAGCCTTGCTTCTAAATTGTTTGTAATACCCTTTAAGCCAGGTGGCTGCAACTTGTTGAAAGGAACCTGGGTATCATAAAGTTACATTTTTTTTTAGATTCCTGATGTTAAAATAAAATCTAAGAATAATCGTTCAGCACATGGTTCAGATTCAGTATCATGGGTCAATTTCAGTAAGTTTCTGTTGACGTATTACAGTAATGTTTTATGTGCTCTTATGTTCCTATAGCTTTCATTACTGCAGCAGAAGTTGCAGACTGAGCTTGCTGATGATGCCTTAGTGGTAGCTGGTCGTTTTCCCTTCCCTGACTGGACACCCTGCAGGATTGAGGGACATGGTGTGGACAGAGCTTGGGCATATAGCATGCAAGCACAAAGACAGCACATCTTGAAGAAAAATGACAAGCTCACAGATAGCAACCTAAACAATGAACTAACCAAAGAGAAAGGATCCACTTGAAGCTACATGGATGTTCCTAGTCTTTTGCACTCTATGATGGTAACATTAAATCCTACCGTGAGTCATTAACTTACACCTAATGAGATGTAAATACCCTTTCCTGGAAAATTGAGGACATTTTTAACCACGTTTGAACCAGAATCTCCCGAGCAAGGGTTTACCATAAGAACGCTGTATATTTTTTAAGAATGACCTGCCTCTGGGGACCAAGCTTACAAATGTTGTATCATCTGTATTTTATTCTGCTGAGTTCAGTATATGCCACAAAACTGAAGATTATTTTATGTTTTAAGTGTTATTGAATGTAGTCATTATTCTTATTATTGTTATTATTACTTAATATTTCTTATACAGGCCTATATATAATTAGACAACTTCAGAGGAAATTTTGGATTCTATGATGCAGCTAGTTTTCTACAGGTAGGATGAACACAAAATTAAAAGGCTTTATGTGTGACGCTCAAAGGCACTTAGTGCTGTGGAAATGTCTTCACCTCAGCTAGTGTAGAATGTGTCTCTCCAGCCTCTGGATGTGAAAGGTGACTAGTGTTTTTCCCCAGTCTCACAAACAGATTGTAACACTAAAAAAAAACAGCAGGGCCCATCGTGTATAAAGAGTACATACAATAACTGTTGCTTTTTCTTTAGATTTTTTAGTTTTTACCTTGCTGTGATGGTTTCTTCAACAACAAAAACAAACTTGCTCTAATCTATGTATTTATTGTACATTGCCCGTTCTCATGTACCATGTCCTTAATTTGTCACTTTAATTCAGGTAACGTGTGTGTAGCATTTAGGTGAAATCCCACTTTGGCTGACATTCAATATGGGTTTACAGTGACTAAAACATTGTTTTAATATATTGTTTACAATAAATGATTTAAACAAAATGCTGCATTAACTTCACGACGTACGTCCTTCCAGGATACAAGTAACAGCATTAATCTGTATGTTATGTAAAAGGGAAAAAAGGGGAGAGAAATCTAAATGTTCTTAGAGGTGCAGATTTCATCAAATTGTGTAATAATGCTTGGAAGGTCCTGTAGATAATAACCCGTTTTGAAGGGAGTAAGCGTTTACACGCTACAGAAAGACAATATTATATGAGCATTTTGCATATGTTTTTAAGTATACGAATATATAAACGTAAATATATAACGTAAATGTATTTTTAAGTAAGCAGATGTTTCAGTTAAAAGTCACTGTTGCTTACTTTTTAATTATTATTTTTTGCATAATGTTACTCAAAAACTTTGTCAGTATTTGTCCAAAAAATGCGGCAATTTTAAAAGATTTTAACCGGAGATCGTGCTTTTATTATTGTGACTGGTTTGACACAAGCTGATTGGTTTGGTTTATTTCTGCAGCAAAAGAGGAAGTTGCGAAGCAAACCCTGTAACCAGCACGCTAGCTGTATTCTTGAGCCGCCCTAAGCATTGAGAAGGGGAATAACAGGAACAAGCGCGCGTAGTATTATATATTTTGTATAACTGTATATGTGTCAGATGTATAACTTAAGTGTGCATATTCACCCGCTTTGAAATTACAAACGGTAAAGGCAAGTTGTCGTGACCAACAGCCATAGAATAATGTCAGTTTGACAGCTAGCAAGCTAACGAAAAGTATGTCTTCATCCTTCTAGTAGAGCTAGCGAGTTAGCCATCCGCTGCAGCGTTAGCAACTGGGTAACTTAGCTTCGAACCGCTTGACACAGAAAGCTAATTATCGTTGCACGTTTCTCCGGTGCTGGAGCCGGTGTTAACTAGCGTTAGATGTTCCGCAAAAGCAAAATTCCATATTTAACTA